>NW_027116825.1:3000000-3157506 GCF_024137725.1 Prorops nasuta | reverse complement strand
TACACCCCATGTAAGTTATCCTAGCCCTTTAATATGTACTCTCTGACCGCAAGTGAGTTACCCTAGCCCCTTTATATGTACTCTCTGACCGCAAATGAGTTACCCTAGCCCCTTTATATGTACTCCCTGACCCCAGGTGAGTTACCATAGCCCCTTTATATGAACTCTCTGACCGCAAGAGAGTTACCCTAGTCCCATATAAGTACTCCCTGACCCCAAGTGAGTTACCCTAGCCCCTATATAAGTACCCCCTGACCGCAAGTGAGTTACCCTAGCCCCTTTATATGTACTCTCTGACCGCAAGTGAGTTATCCTAGCCGCTTTATATGTACTCCCAGACCCCAAGTGAGATACACTAGTCCCTTATAAGTACTCCCTGAACCCATGAGTGATACCCTAGACCTTTAATAAGTGCACCCTGGCCCCAAGTGAGTTACCCTGGTCCCATATAAGTACTTACAGGCACCAAGTGTGTTACCCTAGTCCCATATAAGTACTCCTTGACCCAAAGTGAGTTACCCTAGCCCCATTATATGTACACTCTGACCGCAAGTGAGTTACCCTAGCCCCTTTATATGTACTCTCTGACCGCAAGTGAGTTACCCTAGTCCCATACTAGTACTCCCTGACCCCTATTTAGTTACCATAGCACCTTTATAAGTACTCCCTGACCCCAAGTGAGTTATCCTAGCCCCTTCATATGTACTCTCTGACGGCAAGTGAGTTACACTAGTCCCATAGTAGTACTCCCTGACCCCAAGTGAGTTACCCTAGTCCCATAGAAGTACTCCCTGACCCCAAGTGAGTTACCCTAGTCCCATAGAAGTACTCCCTGACCCCAAGTGAGTTATCCTAGCCCCTTATAAGTACTACCTGACCCCAAGTGAGTTATCCTAGCCCTTTTATATGTACTCTCTGACCGCAAGTGAGTTACCCTAGCCCTTTTATATGTACTCTCTGACCGCAAGTGAGTTACCCTAGCCCCTTTATATGTACTCCCAGACCCCAAGTGAGTTACCCTAGTCCCTTGTAACTACTCCCTTACCCCAAGTGAGTAACCCTAGCCCCTTTATAAGTACACCCTGGCCCCAAGTGAGTTACCCTGGTCCCAAATAAGTACTCCCAGACACCAAGTGAGTTAGCCTAGACCAATATAAGTACTCCTTGACCCCAAGTGAGTTACCAAAGCCCCTTTATAAGTACTCCCCGACCCCAAGTGAGTTATTCTATCCCCTTTATATGTACTCTCTGACTTCCAGTGAGTTACCCTAGTCCCATATAAGAACTCCCTGTCCCTAAGTGAGTACCCTAGTCCCAAATAAGTACTCCCTGACCCCAAGTGAGTTACCCTAGTCCCATAGAAGTACTCCCTGACCCCAAGTGAGTTATCCTAGCAACTTTATATGTACTCTCTGACCGAAAGTGAGTTATCCTAGCCCCTTTATATGTACTCCCAGACCCCATGTGTGTTACCCTATTCCCTTATAAGTACTCCCTGAATCCAAGTGAGTTACCCTAGTGCCATAGAAGTACTCCCTGACCCCAAGTCAGTTACCCTAGTCCCTTATAAGTACTTCCTGACCCCAAGTGAGTTACCCTAGGTCCTTAATAAGTTCACCCTGGCCCCAAGTGAGTTACCCTGGTCCCATATAAGTACTCAGAGACACCAAGTGAATTACCCTAGTCCCATATAAGTACTCCTTGAGCCATAGTTAGTTACCCTAGCCGCTTTAAAAGTACTCCCTGACCCCGGGTGAGTTATCCTAGCCCCTTTATATGTACTACCATATCCCAAGTGAGTTACCCTAGTCCCTTTATAAGTACACCCTGACCCCAAATGAGTTACCCTGGTCCCATATATGTATTCCCAGACACCAAGTTAGTTACCCTAGCCGCTTTATAAGTACTCCCTGACGCCGAGTGAGTTATCCTAGCCCCTTTATATGTACTCTCTGACCGCAAGTGAGTTACCCTAGTCCCATATATGTACTCCCTGACCCCAAGTGATTTACCATAGCCATCTATATAAGTACTCCCTGACCCCAAGTGAGTTATCCTAGCCCCTTTATATGTACTCTCTGACCGCAAGTGAGTTACCCTAGTCCCATACTAGTACTCCCTGACCCCTATTTAGTTACCATAGCACCTTTATAAGTACTCCCTGACCCCAAGTGAGTTATCCTAGCCCCTTCATATGTACTCTCTGACGGCAAGTGAGTTACACTAGTCCCATAGTAGTACTCCCTGACCCCAAGTGAGTTACCCTAGTCCCATAGAAGTACTCCCTGACCCCAAGTGAGTTACCCTAGTCCCATAGAAGTACTCCCTGACCCCAAGTGAGTTATCCTAGCCCCTTATAAGTACTCCCTGACCCCAAGTGAGTTATCCTAGCCCTTTTATATGTACTCTCTGACCGCAAGTGAGTTACCCTAGCCCTTTTATATGTACTCTCTGACCGCAAGTGAGTTACCCTAGCCCCTTTATATGTACTCCCAGACCCCAAGTGAGTTACCCTAGTCCCTTGTAACTACTCCCTTACCCCAAGTGAGTAACCCTAGCCCCTTTATAAGTACACCCTGGCCCCAAGTGAGTTACCCTGGTCCCAAATAAGTACTCCCAGACACCAAGTGAGTTAGCCTAGACCAATATAAGTACTCCTTGACCCCAAGTGAGTTACCAAAGCCCCTTTATAAGTACTCCCCGACCCCAAGTGAGTTATTCTATCCCCTTTATATGTACTCTCTGACTTCCAGTGAGTTACCCTAGTCCCATATAAGAACTCCCTGTCCCTAAGTGAGTACCCTAGTCCCAAATAAGTACTCCCTGACCCCAAGTGAGTTACCCTAGTCCCATAGAAGTACTTCCTGGCCCCAAGTGAGTTATCCTAGCAACTTTATATGTACTCTCTGACCGAAAGTGAGTTATCCTAGCCCCTTTATATGTACTCCCAGACCCCATGTGTGTTACCCTATTCCCTTATAAGTACTCCCTGAATCCAAGTGAGTTACCCTAGTGCCATAGAAGTACTTCCTGACCCCAAGTGAGTTACCCTAGGTCCTTAATAAGTTCACCCTGGCCCCAAGTGAGTTACCCTGGTCCCATATAAGTACTCAGAGACACCAAGTGAATTACCCTAGTCCCATATAAGTACTCCTTGAGCCATAGTTAGTTACCCTAGCCGCTTTATAAGTACTCCCTGACCCCGAGTGAGTTATCCTAGCCCCTTTATATGTACTACCATACCCCAAGTGAGTTACCCTAGTCCCTTTATAAGTACACACTGGCCCCAAATGAGTTACCCTGGTCCCATATATGTACTCCCAGACACCAAGTGAGTTAGCCTAGTCCAATATAAGTACTCCTTGAGCCAAAGTTAGTTACCCTAGCCGCTTTATAAGTACTCCCTGACGCCGAGTGAGTTATCCTAGCCCCTTTATATGTACTCCCTGACCGCAAGTGAGTTACCCTAGTCCCATATAAGTACTCCCTGACCCCAAGTGATTTACCATAGCCATCTATATAAGTACTCCCTGACCCCAAGTGAGTTATCCTAGCCCCTTTATATGTACCCTCTGACCGCAAGTGAGTTACCCTAGTCCCATATATGTACACCCTGACCCTATGTGAGTTACCCTAGCCCCATAATAAGTACTCCCTGACCCCCAGTGTGTTACCTTAGTCACATAAATGTACTCCCTGACCCCAATTGATTTACCCTAGACCCATAGAAGTACTCCCTGACCCAAAGTGAGTTACCCTAGTCCCATAGAAGTACTCCCTGACCCCAAGTGAGTTACCCTAGTCCCTTACTAAGTTCACCCTGGCCCCAAGTGAGTTACCCTGGTCCCAAATAAGTATTCGCAGACACCAAGTGAGTTACCCTAGTCCCATATAAGTACTCCTTGACCCAAAGTGAGTTACCCTAGCCACTTTATAAGTACTCCCTGACCCCAAGTGAGTTACCCTAATCCCATATAAGTACTCCCAGACCCCAAGTGAGTTACCATAACACCTTTATAAGTACTCCCTGACCCAAAGTGAGTTACCCTAGCCCCTTTATATGTACTCCCTGTCCCAAGTAAGTTATCCTAGCCCTTTAATATGTACTCTCTGACCGCAAGTGAGTTACCCTAGCCCCTTTATATGTACTCTCTGACCGCAAGTGAGTTATACTAGCCGCTTTATATGTACTCCCAGACCCCAAGTGAGATACACTAGTCCCTTATAAGTACTCCCTGGCCCCAAATGAGTTACCCTGGTCCCATATATGTACTCCCAGACACCAAGTGAGTTAGCCTAGCCCAATATAAGTACTCCTTGAGCCAAAGATAGTTACCCTAGCCGCTTTATAAGTATTCCCTCACGCCGAGGAGTTATCCTAGCCCCTTTTTATGTACTCTCTGACCGCAAGTGAGTTACCCTAGTCCCTTTATATGTACTCTCTGACCGCAAGTGAGTTATCCTAGCCGCTTTATATGTACTCCCAGACCCCAAGTGAGATACACTAGTCCCTTATAAGTACTCCCTGAACCCAAGAGTGATACCTTAGACCTTTAATAAGTGCACCCTGGCCACAAGTGAGTTACCCTGGTCCCATATAAGTACTTACAGGCACCAAGTGTGTTACCCTAGTCCCATATAAGTACTCCTTGACCCAAAGTGAGTTACCCTAGCCCCTTTTTAGTACTCCCTGACCCCAAGGGAGTTACCCTAGTCCCATAGTAGTACTCCCTGACCCCAAGTGAGTTATCATAGCCCCTTATAAGTACTCCCTGACCCCAAGTGAGTTATCCTAGCCCTTTTATATGTACCCCCTGACCCCAAGTGAGTTATCCTTGCCCCTTTATATGTACTCTCTGACCGCAAGTGAGTTACCCTAGTCACATAGAATTACTCCCTGACCCCAAGTGAGTTACCCTAGTCCCATGGAAGTACTCCCTGACCCCAAGTGAATTACCGTAGTCCCATGGAAGTACTCCCTGACCCCAAGTGAGTTATCCTAGCCCCTTATAAGTACTCCCTGTCCCAAGTAAGTTATCCTAGCCCTTTAATATGTACTCTCTGACCGCAAGTGAGTTACCCTAGCCCCTTTATATGTACTCTCTGACCGCAAGTGAGTTATCCTAGCCGCTTTATATGTACTCCCAGACCCCAAGTGAGATACACTAGTCCCTTATAAGTACTCCCTGAACCCAAGAGTGATACCCTAGACCTTTAATAAGTGCACCCTGGCCCCAAGTGAGTTACCCTGGTCCCTTATAAGTACTTACAGGCACCAAGTGTGTTACCCTAGTCCCATATAAGTATTCCTTGACCCAAAGTGAGTTACCCTAGCCCCTTTTTAAGTACTCCCTGACCCCAAGTGAGTTACCCTAGCCCCATAGTAGTACTCCCTGACCCCAAGTGAGTTACCATAGCACCTTTATAAGTACTCCCTGAACCCAAGTGAGTAACACTAGTCCCATAGTAGTACTCCCTGACCCCAAGTGAGTTACCTTAGCTCCTTTATAAGAACTCCCTGACCCCGTGTAAGTTATCCTAGCCCCTTTATATGTACTCTCTGATGGCAAGTGAGTTACACTAGTCCCATAGTAGTACTCCCTGACCCCAAGTGAGTTACCCTAGTCCCATAGAAGTACTCCCTGACCCCAAGTGAGTTATCATAGCCCCTTATAAGTACTCCCTGACCCCAAGTGAGTTATCCTAGCCATTTTATATGTACTCTCTGACCGCAAGTGAGTTACCCTAGCCCCATTATATGTACACTCTGACCGCAAGTGAGTTACCCTAGCCCCTTTATATGTACTCTCTGACCACAAGTGAGTTACCCTAGTCCCATACTAGTACTCCCTGACCCCTATTTAGTTACCATAGCACCTTTATAAGTACTCCCTGACCCCAAGTGAGTTATCCTAGCACCTTCATATGTACTCTCTGACGGCAAGTGAGTTACACTAGTCCCATAGTAGTACTCCCTGACCCCAAGTGAGTTACCCTAGTCCCATAGAAGTACTCCCTGACCCCAAGTGAGTTACCCTAGTCCCATAGAAGTACTCCCTGACCCCAAGTGAGTTATCCTAGCCCCTTATAAGTACTCCCTGACCCCAAGTGAGTTATCCTAGCCCTTTTATATGTACTCTCTGACCGCAAGTGAGTTACCCTAGCCCTTTTATATGTACTCTCTGACCGCAAGTGAGTTACCCTAGCCCCTTTATATGTACTCCCAGACCCCAAGTGAGTTACCCTAGTCCCTTGTAACTACTCCCTGACACCAAGTGAGTAACCCTAGCCCCTTTATAAGTACACCCTGGCCCCAAGTGAGTTACCCTGGTCCCAAATAAGTACTCCCAGACACCAAGTGAGTTAGCCTAGTCCAATATAAGTACTCCTTGACCCCAAGTGAGTTACCATAGCCCCTTTATAAGTACTCTCCGACCCCAAGTGAGTTATTCTATCCCCTTTATATGTACTCTCTGACTTCCAGTGAGTTACCCTAGTCCCATATAAGAACTCCCTGTCCCTAAGTTAGTACCCTAGTCCCAAATAAGTACTCCCTGACCCCAAGTGAGTTACCCTAGTCCCATAGAAGTACTCCCTGACCCCAAGTGAGTTATCCTAGCAACTTTATATGTACTCTCTGACCGAAAGTGAGTTATCCTAGCCCCTTTATATGTACTCCCAGACCCCATGTGTGTTACCCTATTCCCTTATAAGTACTCCCTGAATCCAAGTGAGTTACCCTAGTGCCATAGAAGTACTCCCTGACCCCAAGTGAGTTATCCTAGCCCTTTTATATGTACTCTCTGACCGCAAGTGAGTTACCCTAGTCCCATTATATGTACACTCTGACCCCAAGTGAGTTACCCTAGCCCCTTTATATATACTCTCCGACCGCAAGTGTGTTACCCTAGTCCCATACTAGTACTCCCTGACCCCTATTTAGTTACCATAGCACCTTCATAAGTACTCCCTGACCCCAAGTGAGTTGTCCTAGCCCCTTCATATGTACTCTCTGACGGCAAGTGAGTTACACTAGTCCCATAGTAGTACTCCCTGACCCCAAGTGAGTTACCTTAGCCCCTTTATAAGAACTCCCTGACCCCGTGTAAGTTATCCTAGCCCCTTTATATGTACTCTCTGATGGCAAGTGAGTTACACTAGTCCCTTATAAGTACTCCCTGAATCCAAGTGAGTTACCCTAATCCCATAGAAGTACTCCCTGACCCCAAGTGAGTTACCCTAGTCCCTTATAAGTACTTCCTGACCCCAAGTGAGTTACCATAGCCCCTTAATAAGTTCACCCTGGCCCCAAGTGAGTTACCCTGGTCCCATATAAGTATTCACAGACACCAAGTGAGTTACCCTAGTCCCATATAAGTACTCCTTGACCCAAAGTGAGTTACCCTAGCCACTTTACAAGTACTCCCTGACCCCAAGTGAGATACCCTAATCCCATATAAGTACTCCCAGACCCCAAGTGAGTTACCATATCACCTTTATAAGTACTCCCTGACCCCTAGTGAGTTATCCTAGCCCCTTTATATGTACTCCCTGACACAAATTGAGTTAACCAAGCCCCTTTATATGTACTCCCTGACCCTAAATGGGTTACCCTAGTTTCTTATAAGTACTCCCTGACCACAAATGTGCTACCTTAGTCCCAAAAATGTACTTCCTGACCCCAAGTGTGTTACCTTAGTCACATAAATGTACTCCCTGACCCCAAGTGAGTTATCCTATCCCCTTTATATGAACTCTCTGACCGCAAGTGAGTTACCCTAGTCCTATATAAGAACTCCCTGTCCCTAAGTGAGTAACCTAGTCCCAAATAAGTACTCCCTGACCCCAAGTGAGTTATCCTAGCCCCTTTATATGTACTCCCTGACTGCAAGTGAGTTACCCTACCCCCTTTATAAGTACTCCCCGACCCCAAGTGAGTTTCCTAGCCCCTTTATATGTACTCTCTGACCGCAAGTGAGTTACCCTAGTCCCATATAAGAACTCCCTGTCCCTAAGTGAGTACCCTCGTCCCAAATAAGTACTCACTGACCCCAAGTGAGTTACCTTAGCCCCTTTATAAGTACTCCCTGACCACAAGTGAGATACCCTAGTCCCATAGAAGTACTCCCTGACCCCAAGTGAGTTACCCTAGCCCCTTAATAAGTTCACCCTGGCCACAAGTGAGTTACCCTGGTCCCATATAAGTATTCACAGACACCAAGTGAGTTACCCTAGTCCCATATAAGTACTCCTTGACCCAAAGTGAGTTACCCTAGCCACTTTATAAGTACTCCCTGACCCCAAGTGAGTTACCCTAATCCCATATAAGTACTCCCAGACCCCAAGTGAGTTACCATATCACCTTTATAAGTACTCCCTGACCCCTAGTGAGTTATCCTAGCCCTTTTATATGTACTCCCTGACCCAAAGTGAGTTACCCTAGTCCCTTATATGTACTCCCTGACCCCAAGTGAGTTATCCTAGCCCCTTTATATGTACTCTCTGACGGCAAGTGAGTTACACTAGTCCCATAGTAGTACTCCCTGACCCCAAGTGAGTTACCATATCCCCTTTATAAGTACACCCTGGCCCCTAGTGAGTTACCGTGCTCACATATAAGTACTCCCAGACACCAAGTGAGTTACCCTAATCCCATATAAGTACTCCCAGGCCCCAAGTAAGTTACCATATCACCTTTATAAGTACTCCCTGACCCCTAGTGAGTTATCCTAGCCCTTTTATAAGTACTCCCTGACCCCTAGTGAGTTATCCTAGCCCTTTTATATGTACTCCCTGACCCAAAGTGAGTTACCCTAGCCCCTTTATATGTACTCCCTGACCCTAAGTGGGTTACCCTAGTCCCTTATATGTACTCCCAGACACCAAGTGAGTTAGCCTAGTCCAATATAAGTACTCCTTGACCCCAAGTGAGTTACCATAGCCCCTTTATAAGTACTCTCAGACCCCAAGTGAGTTATCCTAGCCCCTTTATATGTACTCTCTGACAGCAAGTGAGTTACCCTAGTCCCATATAAGTACTCCTTGACCCCAAGTGAGTTACCATAGCCCCTTTATAAGTACTCCCAGACCCCAAGTGAGTTATCCTAGCCCCTTTATATGTACTCCCTGACCCCAAGTGAGTTACCATAGCACCTTTATAAGTACTCCCTGAACCCAAGTGAGTTATCCTAGCCCCTTTATATTTACTCTTTGATGGCAAGTGAGTTACACTAGTCCCATAGAAGTACTCCCTGACCCCAAGTGAGTTATCCTTGCCCCTTATAAGTACTCCCTGACCTCAAGTGAGTTATCATAGCCCTTTTATATGTACTCTCTGACCGCAAGTGAGTTACCCTAGCCCTTTTATATGTACTCTCTGAGCGCAAGTGAGTTACCCTAGCCCCTTTATATGTACTCCCCGACCCCAAGTGAGTTATTCTATCCCCTTTATATGTACTCTCTGACTTCCAGTGAGTTACCCTAGTCCCATATAAGAACTCCCTGTCCCTAAGTGAGTACCCTAGTCCCAAGTAAGTACTCCCTGACCCCAAGTGAGTTACCCTAGTCCCATAGAAGTACTCCCTGACCCCAAGTGAGTTATCCTAGCAACTTTATATGTACTCTCTGACCGAAAGTGAGTTTTCCTAGCCCCTTTATATGTACTCCCAGACCCCAAGTGAGTTACCCTAGTCCCTTGTAAGTACTTCCTGACCCCAAGTGAGTTACCCTAGGCCCTTAATAAGTTCACCCTGGCCCCAAGTGAGTTACCCTGGTCCCTTATAAGTACTTACAGGCACCAAGTGTGTTACCCTAGTCCCATATAAGTATTCCTTGACCCAAAGTGAGTTACCCTAGCCCCTTTTTAAGTACTCCCTGACCCCAAGTGAGTTACCCTAGTGCCATAGTAGTACTCCCTGACCCCAAATGAGTTACCATAGCACCTTTATAAGTACTCTCTGAACCCAAGTGAGTAACACTAGTCCCATAGTAGTACTCCCTGACCCCAAGTGAGTTACCTTAAATCCTTTATAAGAACTCCCTGACCCCGTGTAAGTTATCCTAGCCATTTTATATGTACTCTCTGACCGCAAGTGAGTTACCCTAGCCCCATTATATGTACACTCTGACCGCAAGTGAGTTACCCTAGCCCCTTTATATGTACTCTCTGACCACAAGTGGGTTACCCTAGTCCCATACTAGTACTCCCTGACCCCTATTTAGTTACCATAGCACCTTTATAAGTACTCCCTGACCCCAAGTGAGTTATCCTAGCCCCTTCATATGTACTCTCTGACGGCAAGTGAGTTACACTAGTCCCATAGTAGTACTCCCTGACCACAAGTGAGTTACCCTAGTCCCATAGAAGTACTCCCTGACCCCAAGTGAGTTACCCTAGTCCCATAGAAGTACTCCCTGACCCCAAGTGAGTTATCCTAGCCCCTTATAAGTACTCCCTGACCCCAAGTGAGTTATCCTAGCCCTTTTATATGTACTCTCTGACCGCAAGTGAGTTACCCTAGCCCTTTTATATGTACTCTCTGACCGCAAGTGAGTTACCCTAGCCCCTTTATATGTACTCCCAGACCCCAAGTGAGTTACCCTAGTCCCTTGTAACTACTCCCTGACACCAAGTGAGTAACCCTAGCCCCTTTATAAGTACACCCTGGCCCCAAGTGAGTTACCCTGGTCCCAAATAAGTACTCCCAGACACCAAGTGAGTTAGCCTAGTCCAATATAAGTACTCCTTGACCCCAAGTGAGTTACCATAGCCCCTTTATAAGTACTCCCTGACCCCAAGTGAGTTACCCTAGTCCCATGGAAGTACTCCCTGACCCCAAGTGAATTACCGTAGTCCCATGGAAGTACTCCCTGAACCCAAGTGAGTTATCCTAGCCCCTTTATATGTACTCTCTGACGGCAAGTGAGTAACACTAGTCCCATAGTAGTACTACCTGACCCCAAGTGAATTACCGTAGTCCCATGGAAGTACTCCCTGACCCCAAGTGAGTTATCCTAGCCCCTTATAAGTACTCCCTGTCCCAAGTAAGTTATCCTAGCCCTTTAATATGTACTCTCTGACCGCAAGTGAGTTATCCTAGCCCCTTTATATGTACTCTCTGATGGCAAGTGAGTTACACTAGTCCCATAGTAGTACTCCCTGACCCCAAGTGAGTTACCCTAGTCCCATAGAAGTACTCCCTGACCCCAAGTGAGTTATCCTAGCCCCTTATAAGTACTCCCTGTCCCAAGTAAGTTATCCTAGCCCTTTAATATGTACTCTCTGACCGCAAGTGAGTTACCGTAGCCCCTTTATATGTACTCTCTGACCGCAAGTGAGTTATCCTAGCCGCTTTATATGTACTCCCAGACCCCAAGTGAGATACACTAGTCCCTTATAAGTACTCCATGAACCCAAGAGTGATACCCTAGACCTTTAATAAGTGCACCCTGGCCCCAAGTGAGTTACCCTGGTCCCTTATAAGTACTTACAGGCACCAAGTGTGTTACCCTAGTCCCATATAAGTATTCCTTGACCCAAAGTGAGTTACCCTAGCCCCTTTTTAAGTACTCCCTGACCCCAAGTGAGTTACCCTAGTCCCATAGTAGTACTCCCTGACCCCAAGTGAGTTACCATAGCACCTTTATAAGTACTCCCTGAACCCAAGTGAGTAACACTAGTCCCATAGTAGTACTCCCTGACCCCAAGTGAGTTACCTTAGCTCCTTTATAAGAACTCCCTGACCCCGTGTAAGTTATCCTAGCCCCTTTATATGTACTCTCTGATAGCAAGTGAGTTACACTAGTCCCATAGTAGTACTCCCTGACCCCAAGTGAGTTACCCTAGTCCCATAGAAGTACTCCCTGACCCCAAGTGAGTTATCATAGCCCCTTATAAGTACTCCCTGACCCCAAGTGAGTTATCCTAGCCATTTTATATGTACTCTCTGACCGCAAGTGAGTTACCCTAGCCCCATTATATGTACACTCTGACCGCAAGTGAGTTACCCTAGCCCCTTTATATGTACTCTCTGACCACAAGTGAGTTACCCTAGTCCCATACTAGTACTCCCTGACCCCTATTTAGTTACCATAGCACCTTTATAAGTACTCCCTGACCCCAAGTGAGTTATCCTAGCCCCTTCATATGTACTCTCTGACGGCAAGTGAGTTACACTAGTCCCATAGTAGTACTCCCTGACCCCAAGTGAGTTACCCTAGTCCCATAGAAGTACTTCCTGACCCCAAGTGAGTTACCCTAGTCCCATAGAAGTACTCCCTGACCCCAAGTGAGTTATCCTAGCCCCTTATAAGTACTCCCTGACCCCAAGTGAGTTATCCTAGCCCTTTTATATGTACTCTCTGACCGCAAGTGAGTTACCCTAGCCCCTTTATATGTACTCCCAGACCCCAAGTGAGTTACCCTAGTCCCTTGTAACTACTCCCTGACACCAAGTGAGTAACCCTAGTCCCATAGAAGTACTTCCTGACCCCAAGTGAGTTACCCTAGTCCCATAGAAGTACTCCCTGACCCCAAGTGAGTTACCCTAGCCCCTTTTTAAGTACTCCCTGACCCCAAGTGAGTTACCCTAGTGCCATAGTAGTACTCCCTGACCCCAAGTGAGTTACCATAGCACCTTTATAAGTACTCTCTGAACTCAAGTGAGTAACACTAGTCCCATAGTAGTACTCCCTGACCCCAAGTGAGTTACCTTAAATCCTTTATAAGAACTCCCCGACCCCGTGTAAGTTATCCTAGCCCCTTTATATGTACTCTCTGATGGCAAGTGAGTTACACTAGTCCCATAGTAGTACTCCCTGACCCCAAGTGAGTTACCCTAGTCCCATAGAAGTACTCCCTGACCCCAAGTGAGTTATCATAGCCCCTTATAAGTACTCCCTGACCCCAAGTGAGTTATCCTAGCCATTTTATATGTACTCTCTGACCGCAAGTGAGTTACCCTAGCCCCATTATATGTACACTCTGACCGCAAGTGAGTTACCCTAGCCCCTTTATATGTACTCTCTGACCACAAGTGGGTTACCCTAGTCCCATACTAGTACTCCCTGACCCCTATTTAGTTACCATAGCACCTTTATAAGTACTCCCTGACCCCAAGTGAGTTATCCTAGCCCCTTCATATGTACTCTCTGACGGCAAGTGAGTTACACTAGTCCCATAGTAGTACTCCCTGACCACAAGTGAGTTACCCTAGTCCCATAGAAGTACTCCCTGACCCCAAGTGAGTTACCCTAGTCCCATAGAAGTACTCCCTGACCCCAAGTGAGTTATCCTTGCCCCTTTATATGTACTCTCTGACCGCAAGTGAGTTACCCTAGTCACATAGAATTACTCCCTGACCCCAAGTGAGTTACCCTAGTCCCATGGAAGTACTCCCTGACCCCAAGTGAATTACCGTAGTCCCATGGAAGTACTCCCTGAACCCAAGTGAGTTATCCTAGCCCCTTTATATGTACTCTCTGACGGCAAGTGAGTAACACTAGTCCCATAGTAGTACTCCCTGACCCCAAGTGAGTTACCTTAGCCCCTTTATAAGAACTCCCTGACCCCGTGTAAGTTATCCTAGCCCCTTATAAGTACTCCCTGACCCCAAGTGAGTTATCCTAGCCCTTTTATATGTACCCCCTGACCCCAAGTGAGTTATCCTTGCCCCTTTATATGTACTCTCTGACCGCAAGTGAGTTACCCTAGTCACATAGAATTACTCCCTAACCCCAAGTGAGTTACCCTAGTCCCATGGAAGTACTCCCTGACCCCAAGTGAATTACCGTAGTCCCATGGAAGTACTCCCTGACCCCAAGTGAGTTATCCTAGCCCCTTATAAGTACTCCCTGTCCCAAGTAAGTTATCCTAGCCCTTTAATATGTACTCTCTGACCGCAAGTGAGTTATCCTAGCCCCTTTATATATACTCTCTGATGGCAAGTGAGTTACACTAGTCCCATAGTAGTACTCCCTGACCCCAAGTGAGTTACCCTAGTCCCATAGAAGTACTCCCTGACCCCAAGTGAGTTATCCTAGCCCCTTATAAGTACTCCCTGTCCCAAGTAAGTTATCCTAGCCCTTTAATATGTACTCTCTGACCGCAAGTGAGTAACCCTAGCCCCTTTATATGTACTCTCTGACCGCAAGTGAGTTATCCTAGCCGCTTTATATGTACTCCCAGACCCCAAGTGAGATACACTAGTCCCTTATAAGTACTCCATGAACCCAAGAGTGATACCCTAGACCTTTAATAAGTGCACCCTGGCCCCAAGTGAGTTACCCTGGTCCCTTATAAGTACTTACAGGCACCAAGTGTGTTACCCTAGTCCCATATAAGTATTCCTTGACCCAAAGTGAGTTACCCTAGCCCCTTTTTAAGTACTCCCTGACCCCAAGTGAGTTACCCTAGTCCCATAGTAGTACTCCCTGACCCCAAGTGAGTTACCATAGCACCTTTATAAGTACTC
This sequence comes from Prorops nasuta, assembly GCF_024137725.1. Lineage (NCBI taxonomy): Eukaryota > Metazoa > Arthropoda > Insecta > Hymenoptera > Bethylidae > Prorops > Prorops nasuta. Next base: position 3,143,035 of record NW_027116825.1, on the reverse strand, counting down.
CCTGAACCCAAGTGAGTAACACTAGTCCCATAGTAGTACTCCCTGACCCCAAGTGAGTTACCTTAGCTCCTTTATAAGAACTCCCTGACCCCGTGTAAATTATCCTAGCCCCTTTATATGTACTCTCTGATGGCAAGTGAGTTACACTAGTCCCATAGTAGTACTCCCTGACCCCAAGTGAGTTACCCTAGTCCCATAGAAGTACTCCCTGACCCCAAGTGAGTTATCATAGCCCCTTATAAGTACTCCCTGACCCCAAGTGAGTTATCCTAGCCATTTTATATGTACTCTCTGACCGCAAGTGAGTTACCCTAGCCCCATTATATGTACACTCTGACCGCAAGTGAGTTACCCTAGCCCCTTTATATGTACTCTCTGACCACAAGTGAGTTACCCTAGTCCCTTGTAACTACTCCCTGACACCAAGTGAGTAACCCTAGCCCCTTTATAAGTACACCCTGGCCCCAAGTGAGTTACCCTGGTCCCAAATAAGTACTCCCAGACACCAAGTGAGTTATCACAGCCCCTTATAAGTACTCCCTGACCCCAAGTGAGTTACCCTAGTCCCATAGAAGTACTTCCTGACCCCAAGTGAGTTACCCTAGTCCCATAGAAGTACTCCCTGACCCCAAGTGAGTTATCCTAGCCCCTTATAAGTACTCCCTGACCCCAAGTGAGTTATCCTAGCCCTTTTATATGTACTCTCTGACCGCAAGTGAGTTACCCTAGCCCCTTTATATGTACTCCCAGACCCCAAGTGAGTTACCCTAGTCCCTTGTAACTACTCCCTGACACCAAGTGAGTAACCCTAGCCCCTTTATAAGTACACCCTGGCCCCAAGTGAGTTACCCTGGTCCCAAATAAGTACTCCCAGACACCAAGTGAGTTATCACAGCCCCTTATAAGTACTCCCTGACCCCAAGTGAGTTATCCTAGCCATTTTATATGTACTCTCTGACCGCAAGTGAGTTACACTAACCCCATTATATGTACACTCTGACCGCAAGTGAGTTACCCTAGCCCCTTTATATGTACTCTCTGACCACAAGTGGGTTACCCTAGTCCCATACTAGTACTCCCTGACCCCTATTTAGTTACCATAGCACCTTTATAAGTACTCCCTGACCCCAAGTGAGTTATCCTAGCCCCTTCATATGTACTCTCTGACGGCAAGTGAGTTACACTAGTCCCATAGTAGTACTCCCTGACCACAAGTGAGTTACCCTAGTCCCATAGAAGTACTCCCTGACCCCAAGTGAGTTACCCTAGTCCCATAGAAGTACTCCCTGACCCCAAGTGAGTTATCCTAGCCCCTTATAAGTACTCCCTGACCCCAAGTGAGTTATCCTAGCCCTTTTATATGTACTCTCTGACCGCAAGTGAGTTCCCCTAGCCCTTTTATATGTACTCTCTGACCGCAAGTGAGTTACCCTAGCCCCTTTATATGTACTCCCAGACCCCAAGTGAGTTACCCTAGTCCCTTGTAACTACTCCCTGACACCAAGTGAGTAACCCTAGCCCCTTTATAAGTACACCCTGGCCCCAAGTGAGTTACCCTGGTCCCAAATAAGTACTCCCAGACACCAAGTGAGTTAGCCTAGTCCAATATAAGTACTCCTTGACCCCAAGTGAGTTACCATAGCCCCTTTATAAGTACTCCCCGACCCCAAGTGAGTTATTCTATCCCCTCTATATGTACTCTCTGACTTCCAGTGAGTTACCCTAGTCCCATATAAGAACACCCTGTCCCTAAGTGAGTACCCTAGTCCCAAATAAGTACTCCCTGACCCCAAGTGAGTTACCCTAGTCCCATAGAAGTACTCCCTGACCCCAAGTGAGTTATCCTAGCAACTTTATATGTACTCTCTGACCGAAAGTGAGTTATCCTAGCCCCTTTATATGTACTCCCAGACCCCATGTGTGTTACCCTATTCCCTTATAAGTACTCCCTGAATCCAAGTGAGTTACCCTAGTGCCATAGAAGTACTCCCTGACCCCAAGTGAGTTATCCTAGCCCTTTTATATGTACTCTCTGACCGCAAGTGAGTTACCCTAGTCCCATTATATGTACACTCTGACCCCAAGTGAGTTACCCTAGCCCCTTTATATGTACTCTCTGACTTCCAGTGAGTTACCCTAGTCCCATATAAGAACTCCCTGTCCTTAAGTGAGTACCCTAGTCCCAAATAAGTACTCCCTGACCCCAAGTGAGTTACCCTAGTCCCATAGAAGTACTCCCTGACCCCAAGTGAGTTATCCTAGCAACTTTATATGTACTCTCTGACCGCAAGTGAGTTACCCTAGCCCCTTTATATGTACTCCCAGACCCCAAGTGAGTTACCCTAGTCCCTTGTAACTACTCCCTGACACCAAGTGAGTAACCCTAGCCCCTTTATAAGTACACCCTGGCCCCAAGTGAGTTACCCTGGTCCCAAATAAGTACTCCCAGACACCAAGTGAGTTAGCCTAGTCCAATATAAGTACTCCTTGACCGCAAGTGAGTTACCATAGCCCCTTTATAAGTACTCCCCGACCCCAAGTGAGTTATTCAATCCCCTTTATATGTACTCTCTGACTTCCAGTGAGTTACCCTAGTCCCATATAAGAACTCCCTGTCCCTAAGTGAGTACCCTAGTCCCAAATAAGTACTCCCTGACCCCAAGTGAGTTACCCTAGTCCCATAGAAGTACTCCCTGACCCCAAGTGAGTTATCCTAGCAACTTTATATGTACTCTCTGACCGAAAGTGAGTTATCCTAGCCCCTTTATATGTACTCCCAGACCCCATGTGTGTTACCCTATTCCCTTATAAGTACTCCCTGAATCCAAGTGAGTTACCCTAGTGCCATAGAAGTACTCCCTGACCCCAAGTGAGTTATCCTAGCCATTTTATATGTACTCTCTGACCGCAAGTGAGTTACCCTAGTCCCATTATATGTACACTCTGACCCCAAGTGAGTTACCCTAGCCCCTTTATATGTACTCTCTGACCGCAAGTGTGTTACCCTAGTCCCATACTAGTACTCCCTGACCCCTATTTAGTTACCATAGCACCTTCATAAGTACTCCCTGACCCCAAGTGAGTTACCCTGGTCCCATATAAGTATTCACAGACACCAAGTGAGTTACCTTAGCCCCTTTATAAGAACTCCCTGACCCCGTGTAAGTTATCCTAGCCCCTTTATATGTACTCTCTGATGGCAAGTGAGTTACACTAGTCCCTTATAAGTACTCCCTGAATCCAAGTGAGTTACCCTAATCCCATAGAAGTACTCCCTGACCCCAAGTGAGTTACCCTAGTCCCTTATAAGTACTTCCTGACCCCAAGTGAGTTACCCTAGCCCCTTAATAAGTTCACCCTGGCCCCAAGTGAGTTACCCTGGTCCCATATAAGTATTCACAGACACCAAGTGAGTTACCCTAGTCCCATATAAGTACTCCTTGACCCAAAGTGAGTTACCCTAGCCACTTTATAAGTACTCCCTGACCCAAAGTGAGTTACCTTAGCCCCTTTATAAGAACTCCCTGACCCCGTGTAAGTTATCCTAGCCCCTTTATATGTACTCTCTGATGGCAAGTGAGTTACACTAGTCCCATAGTAGTACTCCCTGACCCCAAGTGAGTTACCCTAGTCCCATAGAAGTACTCCCTGACCCCAAGTGAGTTATCATAGCCCCTTATAAGTACTCCCTGACCCCAAGTGAGTTATCCTAGCCTCTTTATATGTACTCCCAGACCCCAAGTGAGATACACTAGTCCCTTATAAGTACTCCCTGAACCCAAGAGTGATACCCTAGACCTTTAATAAGTGCACCCTGGCCCCAAGTGAGTTACCCTGGTCCCTTATAAGTACTTAAAGGCACCAAGTGTGTTACCCTAGTCCCATATAAATATTCCTTGACCCAAAGTGAGTTACCCTAGCTCCTTTTTAAGTACTCCCTGACCCCAAGTGAGTTACCCTAGTCCCATAGTAGTACTCCCAGACCCCAAGTGAGTTACCCTAGTCCCTTGTAACTACTCCCTGACACCAAGTGAGTAACCCTAGCCCCTTTATAAGTACACCCTGGCCCCAAGTGAGTTACCCTGGTCCCAAATAAGTACTCCCAGACACCAAGTGAGTTAGCCTAGTCCAATATAAGTACTCCTTGACCCCAAGTGAGTTACCATAGCCCCTTTATAAGTACTCCCCGACCCCAAGTGAGTTATTCTATCCCCTTTATATGTACTCTCTGACTTCCAGTGAGTTACCCTAGTCCCATATAAGAACTCCCTGTCCCTAAGTGAGTACCCTAGTCCCAAATAAGTACTCCCTGACCCCAAGTGAGTTACCCTAGTCCCATAGAAGTACTCCCTGACCCCATGTGAGTTATCCTAGCAACTTTATATGTACTCTCTGACCGAAAGTGAGTTATCCTAGCCCCTTTATATGTACTCTTTGATGGCAAGTGAGTTACACTAGTCCCATAGTAGTACTCCCTGACCCTAAGTGAGTTACCCTAGTCCCATAGAAGTACTCCCTGACCCCAAATGAGTTATCCTAGCACCTTATAAGTACTCCCTGACCCCAAGTGAGTTATCATAGCCCTTTTATATGTACTCTCTAACCGCAAGTGAGTTACCCTAGCCCTTTTATATGTACTCTCTGACCGCAAATGAGTTACCCTAGCCCCTTTATATGTACTCCCAGACCCCAAGTGAGTTACCCTAGTCCCTTGTAACTACTCCCTGACCCCAAGTGAGTTACCCTAGCCCCTTTATAAGTAAACCCTGGACCCAAGTGAGTTACCCTATTCCCATAGAAGTACTCCCTGACCCCAAGTGAGTTACCCTAGTCACTTACAAGTACTCCCTGACCCCAAGTGAGTTACCCTATTTCCATAGAAGTACTCCCTGACCCCAAGTGTGTTGCCCTAGTCACTTACAAGTACTCCCTGACCCCAAGTGAGTTACCCTAGTCCCATAGTAGTACTCCCTGACCCCAAGTGAGTTACCCTAGTCCCATAGAAGTACTCCCTGACCCCAAGTGAGTTATCCTAGCAACTTTATATGTACTCTCTGACCGCAAGTGAGTTACCCTAGCCCCTTTATATGTACTCCCAGACCCCAAGTGAGTTACCCTAGTCCCTTGTAACTACTCCCTGACACCAAGTGAGTAACCCTAGCCCCTTTATAAGTACACCCTGGCCCCAAGTGAGTTACCCTGGTCCCAAATAAGTACTCCCAGACACCAAGTGAGTTAGCCTAGTCCATTATAAGTACTCCTTGACCCAAAGTGAGTTACCCTAGCCCCTTTATAAGTACTCCCTGACCCCAAGTGAGTTACCCTAGTCCCATAGTAGTACTCCCTGACCCCAAGTGAGTTACCATAGCACCTTTATAAGTACTCCCTGAACCCAAGTGAGTAACACTAGTCCCATAGTAGTACTCCCTGACCCCAAGTGAGTTACCTTAGCTCCTTTATAAGAACTCCCTGACCCCGTGTAAGTTATCCTAGCCCCTTTATATGTACTCTCTAATGGCAAGTGAGTTACACTAGTCCCATAGTAGTACTCCCTGACCCCAAGTGAGTTACCCTAGTCCCATAGAAGTACTCCCTGACCCCAAGTGAGTTATCATAGCCCCTTATAAGTACTCCCTGACCCCAAGTGAGTTATCCTAGCCATTTTATATGTACTCTCTGACCGCAAGTGAGTTACCCTAGCCCCATTATATGTACACTCTGACCGCAAGTGAGTTACCCTAGCCCCTTTATATGTACTCTCTGACCACAAGTGAGTTACCCTAGTCCCATACTAGTACTCCCTGACCCCTATTTAGTTACCATAGCACCTTTATAAGTACTCCCTGACCCCAAGTGAGTTATCCTAGCCCCTTCATATGTACTCTCTGACGGCAAGTGAGTTACACTAGTCCCATAGTAGTACTCTCTGACCCCAAGTGAGTTACCCTAGTCCCATAGAAGTACTCCCTGACCCCAAGTGAGTTACCCTAGTCCCATAGAAGTACTCCCTGACCCCAAGTGAGTTATCCTAGCCCCTTATAAGTACTCCCTGACCCCAAGTGAGTTATCCTAGCCCTTTTATATGTACTCTCTGACCGCAAGTGGGTTACCCTAGCCCTTTTATATGTACTCTCTGACCGCAAGTGAGTTACCCTAGCCCCTTTATATGTACTCCCAGACCCCAAGTGAGTTACCCTAGTCCCTTGTAACTACTCCCTGACACCAAGTGAGTAACCCTAGCCCCTTTATAAGTACACCCTGGCCCCAAGTGAGTTACCCTGGTCCCAAATAAGTACTCCCAGACACCAAGTGAGTTAGCCTAGTCCAATATAAGTACTCCTTGACCCCAAGTGAGTTACCATAGCCCCTTTATAAGTACTCCCCGACCCCAAGTGAGTTATTCTATCCCCTTTATATGTACTCTCTGACTTCCAGTGAGTTACCCTAGTCCCATATAAGAACTCCCTGTCCCTAAGTTAGTACCCTAGTCCCAAATAAGTACTCCCTGACCCCAAGTGAGTTACCCTAGTCCCATAGAAGTACTCCCTGACCCCAAGTGAGTTATCCTAGCAACTTTATATGTACTCTCTGACCGAAAGTGAGTTATCCTAGCCCCTTTATATGTACTCCTAGACCCCATGTGTGTTACCCTATTCCCTTATAAGTACTCCCTGAATCCAAGTGAGTTACCCTAGTGCCATAGAAGTACTCCCTGACCCCAAGTGAGTTATCCTAGCCCTTTTATATGTACTCTCTGACCGCAAGTGAGTTACCCTAGTCCCATTATATGTACACTCTGACCCCAAGTGAGTTACCCTAGCCCCTTTATATGTACTCTCTGACCGCAAGTGTGTTACCCTAGTCCCATACTAGTACTCCCTGACCCCTATTTAGTTACCATAGCACCTTCATAAGTACTCCCTGACCCCAAGTGAGTTGTCCTAGCCCCTTCATATGTACTCTCTGACGGCAAGTGAGTTACACTAGTCCCATAGTAGTACTCCCTGACCCCAAGTGAGTTACCTTAGCCCCTTTATAAGAACTCCCTGACCCCGTGTAAGTTATCCTAGCCCCTTTATATGTACTCTCTGATGGCAAGTGAGTTACACTAGTCCCTTATAAGTACTCCCTGAATCCAAGTGAGTTACCCTAATCCCATAGAAGTACTCCCTGACCCCAAGTGAGTTACCCTAGTCCCTTATAAGTACTTCCTGACCCCAAGTGGGTTACCCTAGCCCCTTAATAAGTTCACCCTGGCCCCAAGTGAGTTACCCTGGTCCCATATAAGTATTCACAGACACCAAGTGAGTTACCCTAGTCCCATATAAGTACTCCTTGACCCAAAGTGAGTTACCCTAGCCACTTTACAAGTACTCCCTGACCCCAAGTGAGTTACCCTAATCCCATATAAGTACTCCCAGACCCCAAGTGAGTTACCATATCACCTTTATAAGTACTCCCTGACCCCTAGTGAGTTATCCTAGCCCCTTTATATGTACTCCCTGACACAAATTGAGTTAACCAAGCCCCTTTATATGTACTCCCTGACCCTAAATGGGTTACCCTAGTTTCTTATAAGTACTCCCTGACCACAAATGTGCTACCTTAGTCCCAAAAATGTACTTCCTGACCCCAAGTGTGTTACCTTAGTCACATAAATGTACTCCCTGACCCCAAGTGAGTTATCCTATCCCCTTTATATGAACTCTCTGACCGCAAGTGAGTTACCCTAGTCCTATATAAGAACTCCCTGTCCCTAAGTGAGTAACCTAGTCCCAAATAAGTACTCCCTGACCCCAAGTGAGTTATCCTAGCCCCTTTATATGTACTCCCTGACTGCAAGTGAGTTACCCTACCCCCTTTATAAGTACTCCCCGACCCCAAGTGAGTTTCCTAGCCCCTTTATATGTACTCTCTGACCGCAAGTGAGTTACCCTAGTCCCATATAAGAACTCCCTGTCCCTAAGTGAATAACCTAGTCCCAAATAAGTACTCCCTGACCCCAAGTGAGTTACCTTAGCCCCTTTATAAGTACTCCCTGACCACAAGTGAGATACCCTAGTCCCATAGAAGTACTCCCTGACCCCAAGTGAGTTACCCTAGCCCCTTAATAAGTTCACCCTGGCCACAAGTGAGTTACCCTGGTCCCATATAAGTATTCACAGACACCAAGTGAGTTACCCTAGTCCCATATAAGTACTCCTTGACCCAAAGTGAGTTACCCTAGCCACTTTATAAGTACTCCCTGACCCCAAGTGAGTTACCCTAATCCCATATAAGTACTCCCAGACCCCAAGTGAGTTACCATATCACCTTTATAAGTACTCCCTGACCCCTAGTGAGTTATCCTAGCCCTTTTATATGTACTCCCTGACCCAAAGTGAGTTACCCTAGCCCCTTTATATGTTCTCCCTGACCCTAAGTGGGTTACCCTAGTCCCTTATATGTACTCCCTGAACCCAAGTGAGTTATCCTAGCCCCTTTATATGTACCCTCTGACGGCAAGTGAGTTACACTAGTCCCATAGTAGTACTCCCTGACCCCAAGTGAGTTACCATATCCCCTTTATAAGTACACCCTGGCCCCTAGTGAGTTACCGTGGTCACATATAAGTACTCCCAGACACCAAGTGAGTTACCCTAATCCCATATAAGTACTCCCAGACCCCAAGTGAGTTACCATATCACCTTTATAAGTACTCCCTGACCCCTAGTGAGTTATCCTAGCCCTTTTATAAGTACTCCCTGACCCCTAGTGAGTTATCCTAGCCCTTTTATATGTACTCCCTGACCCAAAGTGAGTTACCCTAGCCCCTTTATATGTACTCCCTGACCCTAAGTGGGTTACCCTAGTCCCTTATATGTACTCCCAGACACCAAGTGAGTTACCCTAGTCCCATATAAGTACTCCTTGACCCCAAGTGAGTTACCATAGCCCCTTTATAAGTACTCCCAGACCCCAAGTGAGTTATCCTAGCCCCTTTATATGTACTCCCTGACCCCAAGTGAGTTACCATAGCACCTTTATAAGTACTCCCTGAACCCAAGTGAGTTATCCTAGCCCCTTTATATGTACTCTTTGATGGCAAGTGAGTTACACTAGTCCCATAGAAGTACTCCCTGACCCCAAGTGAGTTATCCTAGCCCCTTATAAGTACTCCCTGACCTCAAGTGAGTTATCATAGCCCTTTTATATGTACTCTCTGACCGCAAGTGAGTTACCCTAGCCCTTTTATATGTACTCTCTGACCGCAAGTGAGTTACCCTAGCCCCTTTATATGTACTCCCCGACCCCAAGTGAGTTATTCTATCCCCTTTATATGTACTCTCTGACTTCCAGTGAGTTACCCTAGTCCCATATAAGAACTCCCTGTCCCTAAGTGAGTACCCTAGTCCCAAGTAAGTACTCCCTGACCCCAAGTGAGTTACCCTAGTCCCATAGAAGTACTCCCTGACCCCAAGTGAGTTATCCTAGCTACTTTATATGTACTCTCTGACCGAAAGTGAGTTTTCCTAGCCCCTTTATATGTACTCCCAGACCCCAAGTGAGTTACCCTAGTCCCTTGTAAGTACTTCCCGACCCCAAGTGAGTTACCCTAGGCCCTTAATAAGTTCACCCTGGCCCCAAGTGAGTTACCCTGGTCCCATAAAAGTACTCAGAGACACCAAGTGAATTACCCTAGTCCCATATAAGTACTCCTTGAGCCAAAGTTAGTTACCCTAGCCGCTTTATAAGTACTCCCTGACCCCGAGTGAGTTATCCTAGCCCCTTTATATGTATTACCATACCCCAAGTGAGTTACCCTAGTCCCTTTATAAGTACACCCTGGCCCCAAATGAGTTACCCTGGTCCCATATATGTAGTCCCAGACACCAAGTGAGTTAGCCTAGTCCAATATAAGTACTCTTCGAGCCAAAGTTAGTTACCCTAGCCGCTTTAAAGTACTCCCTGACGCCGAGTGAGTTATCCTAGCCCCTTTATATGTACTCTCTGCCCGCAAGTGAGTTACCCTAGTCCCAAATAAGTACTCCCTGACCCCAAGTGAGTTACCATAGCCATTTATATAAGTACTCCCTGACCCCAAGTGAGTTATCCTAGCCCCTTTATATGTACTCCCTGACCCCAAGTTAGTTACCCTAGCCCCTTTATATGTACTCACTGACCCCAAGTGAGTTACCCTAGCCCCTTTATAAGTACACCCTGGCCCCAAGTGAGTTACCCTGGTCACATATAAGTACTCCCAGACACCAAGTGAGTTAGCCTAGTCCAATATAAGTACTTCTTGACCCCAAGTGAGTTACCATAGCCCCTTTATAAGTACTCCCAGACCCCAAGTGAGTTATCCTAGCCCCTTTATATGTACTCTCTGATGGCAAGTGAGTTACACTAGTCCCATAGTAGTACTCCCTGACCCCAAGTGAGTTACCCTAGTCCCATAGAAGTACTCCCTGACCCCAAGTGAGTTATCATAGCCCCTTATAAGTACTCCCTGACCCCAAGTGAGTTATCCTAGCCCTTTTATATGTACCCCCTGACCCCAAGTGAGTTTTCCTTGCCCCTTTATATGTACTCTCTGACCGCAAGTGATTTACCCTAGTCACATAGAATTACTCCCTGACCCCAAGTGAGTTACCCTGGTCCCATGGAAGTACTCCCTGACCCCAAGTGAATTACCGTAGTCCCATGGAAGTACTCCCTGACCCCAAGTGAGTTATCCTAGCCCCTTATAAGTACTCCCTGTCCCAAGTAAGTTATCCTAGCCCTTTAATATGTACTCTCTGACCGCAAGTGAGTTACCCTAGCCCCTTTATATGTACTCTCTGACCGCAAGTGAGTTATCCTAGCCGCTTTATATGTACTCCCAGACCCCAAGTGAGATACACTAGTCCCTTATAAGTACTCCCTGAACCCAAGAGTGATACCCTAGACCTTTAATAAGTGCACCCTGGCCCCAAGTGAGTTACCCTGGTCCCTTATAAGTACTTACAGGCACCAAGTGTGTTACCCTAGTCCCATATAAGTATTCCTTGACCCAAAGTGAGTTACCCTAGCCCCTTTTTAAGTACTCCCTGACCCCAAGTGAGTTACCCTAGTCCCATAGTAGTACTCCCTGACCCCAAGTGAGTTACCATAGCACCTTTATAAGTACTCCCTGAACCCAAGTGAGTAATACTAGTCCCATAGTAGTACTCCCTGACCCCAAGTGAGTTACCCTAGTCCCATAGAAGTACTCCCTGACCCCAAGTGAGTTATCATAGCCCCTTATAAGTACTCCCTGACCCCAAGTGAGTTATCCTAGCCATTTTATATGTACTCTCTGACCGCAAGTGAGTTACCCTAGCCCCATTATATGTACACTCTGACCGCAAGTGAGTTACCCTAGCCCCTTTATATGTACTCTCTGACCGCAAGTGAGTTACCCTAGCCCCTTTATATGTACTCCCAGACCCCAAGTGAGTTACCCTAGTCCCTTGTAACTACTCCCTGACACCAAGTGAGTAACCCTAGCCCCTTTATAAGTACACCCTGGCCCCAAGTGAGTTACCCTGGTCCCAAATAAGTACTCCCAGACACCAAGTGAGTTAGCCTAGTCCAATATAAGTACTCCTTGACCCCAAGTGAGTTACCATAGCCCCTTTATAAGTACTCCCCGACCCCAAGTGAGTTATTCTATCCCCTTTATATGTACTCTCTGACTTCCAGTGAGTTACCCTAGTCCCATATAAGAACTCCCTGTCCCTAAGTGAGTACCCTAGTCCCAAATAAGTACTCCCTGACCCCAAGTGAGTTACCCTAGTCCCATAGAAGTACTCCCTGACCCCAAGTGAGTTATCCTAGCAACTTTATATGTACTCTCTGACCGAAAGTGAGTTATCCTAGCCCCTTTATATGTACTCTTTGATGGCAAGTGAGTTACACTAGTCCCATAGTAGTACTCCCTGACCCTAAGTGAGTTACCCTAGTCCCATAGAAGTACTCCCTGACCCCAAATGAGTTATCCTAGCCCCTTATAAGTACTCCCTGACCCCAAGTGAGTTATCATAGCCCTTTTATATGTACTCTCTGACCGCAAGTGAGTTACCCTAGCCCTTTTATATGTACTCTCTGACCGCAAATGAGTTACCCTAGCCCCTTTATATGTACTCCCAGACCCCAAGTGAGTTACCCTAGTCCCTTGTAACTACTCCCTGACCCCAAGTGAGTAACCCTAGCCCCTTTATATGTACACCCTGGCCCCAAGTGAGTTACCCTGGTCCCAAATAAGTACTCCCTGTCCCTAAGTGAGTACCCTAGTCCTAAATAAGTACTCCCTGACCCCAAGTGAGTTACCTTAGCCCCTTTATAAGTACTCCCTGACCACAAGTGAGTTACCCTAGCCCCTTTATAAGTAAATCCTGGCCCCAAGTGAGTTACCCTAGTCCCATAGAAGTACTCCCTGACCCCAAGTGAGTTACCCTATTTCCATAGAAGTACTCCCTGACCCCAAGTGTGTTGCCCTAGTCCCATATAAATACTCCCTGACCCCAAATGTGGTGTCCTAGCCCCTTTATATGAACTCTCTGACCGCAAGAGAGTTACCCTAGTCCCATATTAGTACTCCCTGACCCCAAGTGAGTTACCCTAGCCCCTATATAAGTACCCCCTGACCCCAAGTGAGTTATCCTTGCCCCTTTATATGTACTCCCAGACCCCAAGTGAGTTACCCTAGTCCCTTGTAACTACTCCCTGACACCAAGTGAGTAACCCTAGCCCCTTTATAAGTACACCCTGGCCCCAAGTGAGTTACCCTGGTCCCAAATAAGTACTCCCAGACACCAAGTGAGTTAGCCTAGTCCAATATAAGTACTCCTTGACCCCAAGTGAGTTACCATAGCCCCTTTATAAGTACTCCCCGACCCCAAGTGAGTTATTCTATCCCCTTTATATGTACTCTCTGACTTCCAGTGAGTTACCCTAGTCCCATATAAGAACTCCCTGTCCCTAAGTGAGTACCCTAGTCCCAAATAAGTACTCCCTGACCCCAAGTGAGTTACCCTAGTCCCATAGAAGTACTCCCTGACCCCAAGTGAGTTATCCTAGCAACTTTATATGTACTCTCTGACCGAAAGTGAGTTATCCTAGCCCCTTTATATGTACTCTTTGATGGCAAGTGAGTTACACTAGTCCCATAGTAGTACTCCCTGACCCTAAGTGAGTTACCCTAGTCCCATAGAAGTACTCCCTGACCCCAAATGAGTTATCCTAGCCCCTTATAAGTACTCCCTGACCCCAAGTGAGTTATCATAGCCCTTTTATATGTACTCTCTGACCGCAAGTGAGTTACCCTAGCCCTTTTATATGTACTCTCTGACCGCAAATGAGTTACCCTAGCCCCTTTATATGTACTCCCAGACCCCAAGTGAGTTACCCTAGTCCCTTGTAACTACTCCCTGACCCCAAGTGAGTAACCCTAGCCCCTTTATATGTACACCCTGGCCCCAAGTGAGTTACCCTGGTCCCAAATAAGTACTCCCTGTCCCTAAGTGAGTACCCTAGTCCTAAATAAGTACTCCCTGACCCCAAGTGAGTTACCTTAGCCCCTTTATAAGTACTCCCTGACCACAAGTGAGTTACCCTAGCCCCTTTATAAGTAAATCCTGGCCCCAAGTGAGTTACCCTAGTCCCATAGAAGTACTCCCTGACCCCAAGTGAGTTACCCTAGTCACTTACAAGTACTCCCTGACCCCAAGTGAGTTACCCTATTTCCATAGAAGTACTCCCTGACCCCAAGTGTGTTGCCCTAGTCCCATATAAATACTCCCTGACCCCAAATGTGGTGTCCTAGCCCCTTTATATGAACTCTCTGACCGCAAGAGAGTTACCCTAGTCCCATATAAGTACTCCCTGACCCCAAGTGAGTTACCCTAGCCCCTATATAAGTACCCCCTGACCCCAAGTGAGTTATCCTTGCCCCTTTATATGTACTCTCTGACCGCAAGTGAGTTACCCTAGTCACATAGAATTACTCCCTGACCCCAAGTGAGTTAACCTAGTCCCATGGAAGTACTCCCTGACCCCAAGTGAATTACCGTAGTCCCATGGAAGTACTCCCTGAACCCAAGTGAGTTATCCTAGCCCCTTTATATGTACTCTCTGACGGCAAGTGAGTAACACTAGTCCCATAGTAGTACTCCCTGACCCCAAGTGAGTTACCTTAGCCCCTTTATAAGAACTCCCTGACCCCGTGTAAGTTATCCTAGCCCTTTTATATGTACTCTCTGATGGCAAGTGAGTTACACTAGTCCCATAGTAGTACTCCCTGACCCCAAGTGAGTTACCCTAGTCCCATAGAAGTACTCCCTGACCCCAAGTGAGTTATCATAGCCCCTTATAAGTACTCCCTGACCCCAAGTGAGTTATCCTAGCCCTTTTATATGTACCCCCTGACCCCAAGTGAGTTACCCTAGCCCCTTTATATGTACTCTCTGACCGCAAGTGAGTTACCCTAGTCACATAGAAGTACTCCCTGACCCCAAGTGAGTTACCCTAGTCACTTACAAGTACTCCCTGACCCCAAGTGAGTTACCCTATTTCCATAGAAGTACTCCCTGACCCCAAGTGTGTTGCCCTAGTCCCATATAAATACTCCCTGACCCCAAATGTGGTGTCCTAGCCCCTTTATATGAACTCTCTGACCGCAAGAGAGTTACCCTAGTCCCATTTAAGTACTCCCTGACCCCAAGTGAGTTACCCTAGCCCCTATATAAGTACCCCCTGACCCCAAGTGAGTTATCCTTGCCCCTTTATATGTACTCTCTGACCGCAAGTGAGTTACCCTAGTCACATAGAATTACTCCCTGACCCCAAGTGAGTTACCCTAGTCCCATGGAAGTACTCCCTGACCCCAAGTGAATTACCGTAGTCCCATGGAAGTACTCCCTGAACCCAAGTGAGTTATCCTAGCCCCTTTATATGTACTCTCTGACGGCAAGTGAGTTACACTAGTCCCATAGTAGTACTCCCTGACCCCAAGTGAGTTACCCTAGTCCCATAGAAGTACTCCCTGACCCCAAGTGAGTTATCATAGCCCCTTATAAGTACTCCCTGACCCCAAGTGAGTTATCCTAGCCCTTTTATATGTACCCCCTGACCCCAAGTGAGTTACCCTAGCCCCTTTATATGTACTCTCTGACCGCAAGTGAGTTACCCTAGTCACATAGAAGTACTCCCTGACCCCAAGTGAGTTACCCTAGTCACTTACAAGTACTCCCTGACCCCAAGTGAGTTACCCTATTTCCATAGAAGTACTCCCTGACCCCAAGTGTGTTGCCCTAGTCCCATATAAATACTCCCTGACCCCAAATGTGGTGTCCTAGCCCCTTTATATGAACTCTCTGACCGCAAGAGAGTTACCCTAGTCCCATTTAAGTACTCCCTGACCCCAAGTGAGTTACCCTAGCCCCTATATAAGTACCCCCTGACCCCAAGTGAGTTATCCTTGCCCCTTTATATGTACTCTCTGACCGCAAGTGAGTTACCCTAGTCACATAGAATTACTCCCTGACCCCAAGTGAGTTACCCTAGTCCCATGGAAGTACTCCCTGACCCCAAGTGAATTACCGTAGTCCCATGGAAGTACTCCCTGAACCCAAGTGAGTTATCCTAGCCCCTTTATATGTACTCTCTGACGGCAAGTGAGTAACACTAGTCCCATAGTAGTACTCCCTGACCCCAAGTGAGTTACCTTAGCCCCTTTATAAGAACTCCCTGACCCCGTGTAAGTTATCCTAGCCCCTTTATATGTACTCTCTGATGGCAAGTGAGTTACACTAGTCCCATAGTAGTACTCCCTGACCCCAAGTGAGTTACCCTAGTCCCATAGAAGTACTCCCTGACCCCAAGTGAGTTATCATAGCCCCTTATAAGTACTCCCTGACCCCAAGTGAGTTATCCTAGCCCTTTTATATGAACCCCCTGACCCCAAGTGAGTTATCCTTGCCCCTTTATATGTACTCTCTGACCGCAAGTGAGTTACCCTAGTCACATAGAAGTACTCCCTGACCCCAAGTGAGTTACCCTAGTCACTTACAAGTACTCCCTGACCCCAAGTGAGTTACCCTATTTCCATAGAAGTACTCCCTGACCCCAAGTGTGTTGCCCTAGTCCCATATAAATACTCCCTGACCCCAAATGTGGTGTCCTAGCCCCTTTATATGAACTCTCTGACCGCAAGAGAGTTACCCTAGTCCCATTTAAGTACTCCCTGACCCCAAGTGAGTTACCCTAGCCCCTATATAAGTACCCCCTGACCCCAAGTGAGTTATCCTTGCCCCTTTATATGTACTCTCTGACCGCAAGTGAGTTACCCTAGTCACATAGAATTACTCCCTGACCCCAAGTGAGTTACCCTAGTCCCATGGAAGTACTCCCTGACCCCAAGTGAATTACCGTAGTCCCATGGAAGTACTCCCTGAACCCAAGTGAGTTATCCTAGCCCCTTTATATGTACTCTCTGACGGCAAGTGAGTAACACTAGTCCCATAGTAGTACTCCCTGACCCCAAGTGAGTTACCTTAGCCCCTTTATAAGAACTCCCTGACCCCGTGTAAGTTATCCTAGCCCCTTTATATGTACTCTCTGATGGCAAGTGAGTTACACTAGTCCCATAGTAGTACTCCCTGACCCCAAGTGAGTTACCCTAGTCCCATAGAAGTACTCCCTGACCCCAAGTGAGTTATCATAGCCCCTTATAAGTACTCCCTGACCCCAAGTGAGTTATCCTAGCCCTTTTATATGTACCCCCTGACCCCAAGTGAGTTATCCTTGCCCCTTTATATGTACTCTCTGACCGCAAGTGAGTTACCCTAGTCACATAGAAGTACTCCCTGACCCCAAGTGAGTTACCCTAGTCACTTACAAGTACTCCCTGACCCCAAGTGAGTTACCCTATTTCCATAGAAGTACTCCCTGACCCCAAGTGTGTTGCCCTAGTCCCATATAAATACTCCCTGACCCCAAATGTGGTGTCCTAGCCCCTTTATATGAACTCTCTGACCGCAAGAGAGTTACCCTAGTCCCATAGAAGTACTCCCTGACCCCAAGTGAGTTATCCTAGCAACTTTATATGTACTCTCTGACCGAGAGTGAGTTATCCTAGCCCCTTTATATGTACTCCCAGACCCCAAGTGTGTTACCCTAGTCCCTTATAAGTACTCCCTGAATCCAAGTGAGTTACCCTAGTCCCATAGAAGTACTCCCTGTCCCCAAGTGAGTTACCCTAGTCCCTTATAAGTACTTCCTGACCCCAAGTGAGTTACCCTAGCCCCTTAATAAGTTCACCCTGGCCCCAAGTGAGTTACCCTGGTCCCATATAAGTATTCACAGACACCAAGTGAGTTACCCTAGTCCCATATAAGTACTCCTTGACCCAAAGTGAGTTACCCTAGCCACTTAATAAGTACTCCCTGACCGCAAGTGAGTTACCCTAATCCCATATAAGTACTCCCAGACCCCAAGTGAGTTAACTTAGCCCCTTTATAAGTACTCCCTGACCACAAGTGAGTTACCCTAGCCCCTTTATAAGTAAACCCTGGCCCCAAGTGAGTTACCCTAGTCCCATAGAAGTACTCCCTGACCCCAAGTGAGTTACCCTAGTCACTTACAAGTACTCCCTGACCCCAAGTGAGTTACCCTATTTCCATATAAGTACTCCCTGACCCCAAGTGTGTTGCCCTAGTCCCATATAAATGCTCCCTGACCCCAAATGTGGTGTCCTAGCCCCTCTATATGAACTCTCTGACCGCAAGAGAGTACCCTAGTCCCATATAAGTACTCCCTGACCCCAAGTGAGTTACCCTAGCCCCTATATAAGTACCCCCTGACCCCAAGCGAGTTATCCTTGCCCCTTTATATGTACTCTCTGACCCCAAGTGAATTACCGTAGTCCCATGGAAGTACTCCCTGACCCCAAGTGAGTTATCCTAGCCCCTTATAAGTACTCCCTGTCCCAAGTAAGTTATCCTAGCCCTTTAATATGTACTCTCTGACCGCAAGTGAGTTACCCTAGCCCCTTTATATGTACTCTCTGACCGCAAGTGAGTTATCCTAGCCGCTTTATATGTACTCCCAGACCCCAAGTGAGATACACTAGTCCCTTATAAGTACTCCCTGAACCCAAGAGTGATACCCTAGACCTTTAATAAGTGCACCCTGGCCCCAAGTGAGTTACCCTGGTCCCTTATAAGTACTTACAGGCACCAAGTGTGTTACCCTAGTCCCATATAAGTATTCCTTGACCCAAAGTGAGTTACCCTAGCCCCTTTTTAAGTACTCCCTGACCCCAAGTGAGTTACCCTAGTCCCATAGTAGTACTCCCTGACCCCAAGTGAGTTACCATAGCACCTTTATAAGTACTCCCTGAACCCAAGTGAGTAACACTAGTCCCATAGTAGTACTCCCTGACCCCAAGTGAGTTACCTTAGCTCCTTTATAAGAACTCCCTGACCCCGTGTAAGTTATCCTAGCCCCTTTATATGTACTCTCTGATGGCAAGTGAGTTACACTAGTCCCATAGTAGTACTCCCTGACCCCAAGTGAGTTACCCTAGTCCCATAGAAGTACCCCCTGACCCCAAGTGAGTTATCCTTGCCCCTTTATATGTACTCTCTGACCGCAAGTGAGTTACCCTAGTCACATAGAATTACTCCCTGACCCCAAGTGAGTTAACCTAGTCCCATGGAAGTACTCCCTGACCCCAAGTGAATTACCGTAGTCCCATGGAAGTACTCCCTGAACCCAAGTGAGTTATCCTAGCCCCTTTATATGTACTCTCTGACGGCAAGTGAGTAACACTAGTCCCATAGTAGTACTCCCTGACCCCAAGTGAGTTACCTTAGCCCCTTTATAAGAACTCCCTGACCCCGTGTAAGTTATCCTAGCCCCTTTATATGTACTCTCTGATGGCAAGTGAGTTACACTAGTCCCATAGTAGTACTCCCTGACCCCAAGTGAGTTACCCTAGTCCCATAGAAGTACTCCCTGACCCCAAGTGAGTTATCATAGCCCCTTATAAGTACTCCCTGACCCCAAGTGAGTTATCCTAGCCCTTTTATATGTACCCCCTGACCCCAAGTGAGTTACCCTAGCCCCTTTATATGTACTCTCTGACCGCAAGTGAGTTACCCTAGTCACATAGAAGTACTCCCTGACCCCAAGTGAGTTACCCTAGTCACTTACAAGTACTCCCTGACCCCAAGTGAGTTACCCTATTTCCATAGAAGTACTCCCTGACCCCAAGTGTGTTGCCCTAGTCCCATATAAATACTCCCTGACCCCAAATGTGGTGTCCTAGCCCCTTTATATGAACTCTCTGACCGCAAGAGAGTTACCCTAGTCCCATAGAAGTACTCCCTGACCCCAAGTGAGTTATCCTAGCAACTTTATATGTACTCTCTGACCGAGAGTGAGTTATCCTAGCCCCTTTATATGTACTCCCAGACCCCAAGTGTGTTACCCTAGTCCCTTATAAGTACTCCCTGAATCCAAGTGAGTTACCCTAGTCCCATAGAAGTACTCCCTGTCCCCAAGTGAGTTACCCTAGTCCCTTATAAGTACTTCCTGACCCCAAGTGAGTTACCCTAGCCCCTTAATAAGTTCACCCTGGCCCCAAGTGAGTTACCCTGGTCCCATATAAGTATTCACAGACACCAAGTGAGTTACCCTAGTCCCATATAAGTACTCCTTGACCCAAAGTGAGTTACCCTAGCCACTTAATAAGTACTCCCTGACCGCAAGTGAGTTACCCTAATCCCATATAAGTACTCCCAGACCCCAAGTGAGTTAACTTAGCCCCTTTATAAGTACTCCCTGACCACAAGTGAGTTACCCTAGCCCCTTTATAAGTAAACCCTGGCCCCAAGTGAGTTACCCTAGTCCCATAGAAGTACTCCCTGACCCCAAGTGAGTTACCCTAGTCACTTACAAGTACTCCCTGACCCCAAGTGAGTTACCCTATTTCCATAGAAGTACTCCCTGACCCCAAGTGTGTTGCCCTAGTCCCATATAAATGCTCCCTGACCCCAAATGTGGTGTCCTAGCCCCTTTATATGAACTCTCTGACCGCAAGAGAGTTACCCTAGTCCCATATAAGTACTCCCTGACCCCAAGTGAGTTACCCTAGCCCCTATATAAGTACCCCCTGACCCCAAGCGAGTTATCCTTGCCCCTTTATATGTACTCTCTGACCCCAAGTGAATTACCGTAGTCCCATGGAAGTACTCCCTGACCCCAAGTGAGTTATCCTAGCCCCTTATAAGTACTCCCTGTCCCAAGTAAGTTATCCTAGCCCTTTAATATGTACTCTCTGACCGCAAGTGAGTTACCCTAGCCCCTTTATATGTACTCTCTGACCGCAAGTGAGTTATCCTAGCCGCTTTATATGTACTCCCAGACCCCAAGTGAGATACACTAGTCCCTTATAAGTACTCCCTGAACCCAAGAGTGATACCTTAGACCTTTAATAAGTGCACCCTGGCCCCAAGTGAGTTACCCTGGTCCCATATAAGTACTTACAGGCACCAAGTGTGTTACCCTAGTCCTATATAAGTACTCCTTAACCCAAAGTGAGTTACCCTAGCCCCTTTTTAGTACTCCCTGACCCCAAGGGAGTTACCCTAGTCCCATAGTAGTACTCCCTGACCTCAAGTGAGTTACCATAGCACCTTTATAAGTACTCCCTGAACCCAAGTGAGTTATCCTAGCCCCTTTATATGTACTCTCTGACGGCAAGTGAGTAACACTAGTCCCATAGTAGTACTCCCTGACCCCAAGTGAGTTACCTTAGCCCCTTTATAAGAACTCCCTGACCCCGTGTAAGTTATCCTAGCCCCTTTATATGTACTCTCTGATGGCAAGTGAGTTACACTAGTCCCATAGTAGTACCCCCTGACCCCAAGTGAGTTACCCTAGTCCCATAGAAGTACTCCCTGACCCCAAGTGAATTACCGTAGTCCCTTGGAAGTACTCCCTGACCCCAAGTGAGTTATCCTAGCCCCTTATAAGTACTCCCTGTCCCAAGTAAGTTATCCTAGTCCTTTAATATGTACTCTCTGACTGCAAGTGAGTTACCCTAGCCCCTTTATATGTACTCTCTGACCGCAAGTGAGTTATCCTAGCCGCTTTATATGTACTCCCAGACCCCAAGTGAGATACACTAGTCCCTTATAAGTACTCCCTGAACCCAAGAGTGATACCCTAGACCTTTAATACGTGCACCCTGGCCCCAAGTGAGTTACCCTGGTCCCTTATAAGTACTTACAGGCACCATGTGTGTTACCCTAGTCCCATATAAGTACTCCTTGACCCAAAGTGAGTAACCCTAGCGCCTATTTAAGTACTCCCTGACCCCAAGTGAGTTACCCTAGTCCCATAGTAGTACTCCTTGACCCCAAGTGAGTTACCATAGCACCTTTATAAGTACTCCCTGAACCCAAGTGAGTTATCCTAGCCCCTTTATATGTACTCTCTGACGGCAAGTGAGTAACACTAGTCCCATAGTAGTACTCCCTGACCCCAAGTGAGTTACCTTAGCCCCTTTATAAGAACTCCCTGACCCCGTGTAAGTTATCCTAGCCCCTTTATATGTACCCTCTGATGGCAAGTGAGTTACACTAGTCCCATAGTAGTACTCCCTGACCCCAAGTGAGTTACCCTAGTCCCATAGAAGTACTCCCTGACCCCAAGTGAGTTATCATAGCCCCTTATAAGTACTCCCTGACCCCAAGTGAGTTATCCTAGCCCTTTTATATGTACCCCCTGACCCCAAGTGAGTTATCCTTGCCCCTTTATATGTACTCTCTGACCGCAAGTGAGTTACCCTAGTCACATAGAATTACTCCCTGACCCCAAGTGAGTTACCCTAGTCCCATGGAAGTACTCCCTGACCCCAAGTGAATTACCGTAGTCCCATGGAAGTACTCCCTGACCCCAAGTGAGTTATCCTAGCCCCTTATAAGTACTCCCTGTCCCAAGTAAGTTATCCTAGCCCTTTAATATGTACTCTCTGACCGCAAGTGAGTTACCCTAGCCCCTTTATATGTACTCTCTGACCGCAAGTGAGTTATCCTAGCCGCTTTATATGTACTCCCAGACCCCAAGTGAGATACACTAGTCCCTTATAAGTACTCCCTGAACCCAAGAGTGATACCCTAGACCTTTAATAAGTGCACCCTGGCCCCAAGTGAGTTACCCTGGTCCCTTATAAGTACTTACAGGCACCAAGTGTGTTACCCTAGTCCCATATAAGTATTCCTTGACCCAAAGTGAGTTTCCCTAGCCCCTTTTTAAGTACTCCCTGACCCCAAGTGAGTTACCCTAGTCCCATAGTAGTACTCCCTGACCCCAAGTGAGTTACCATAGCACCTTTATAAGTACTCCCTGAACCCAAGTGAGTAACACTAGTCCCATAGTAGTACTCCCTGACCCCAAGTGAGTTACCTTAGCTCCTTTATAAGAACTCCCTGACCCCGTGTAAGTTATCCTAGCCCCTTTATATGTACTCTCTGATGGCAAGTGAGTTACACTAGTCCCATAGTAGTACTCCCTGACCCCAAGTGAGTTACCCTAGTCCCATAGAAGTACTCCCTGACCCCTAGTGAGTTATCCTAGCCCTTTTATATGTACTCCCTGACCCAAAGTGAGTTACCCTAGCCCCTTTATATGTACTCCTGACCCTAAGTGGGTTACCCTAGTCCCTTATATGTACTCCCTGACCCCAAGTGAGTTATCCTAGCCCCTTTATATGTACCCTCTGAGGGCAAGTGAGTTACACTAGTCCCATAGTAGTACTCCCTGACCCCAAGTGAGTTACCATATCCCCTTTATAAGTACACCCTGGCCCCTAGTGAGTTACCGTGGTCACATATTAGTACTCCCAGACACCAAGTGAGTTACCCTAATCCCATATAAGTACTCCCAGACCCCAAGTGAGTTACCATATCACCTTTATAAGTACTCCCTGACCCCTAGTGAGTTATCCTAGCCCTTTTATAAGTACTCCCTGACCCCTAGTGAGTTATCCTAGCCCTTTTATATGTACTCCCTGACCCAAAGTGAGTTACCCTAGCCCCTTTATATGTACTCCCCGACCCTAAGTGGGTTACCCTAGTCCCTTATATGTACTCCCAGACACCAAGTGAGTTAGCCTAGTCCAATATAAGTACACCTTGACCCCAAGTGAGTTACCATAGCCCCTTTATAAGTACTCTCAGACCCCAAGTGAGTTATCCTAGCCCCTTTATATGTACTCTCTGACAGCAAGTGAGTTACCCTAGTCCCATATAAGTACTCCTTGACCCCAAGTGAGTTACCATAGCCCCTTTATAAGTACTCCCAGACCCCAAGTGAGTTATCCTAGCCCCTTTATATGTACTCCCTGACCCCAAGTGAGTTACCATAGCACCTTTATAAGTACTCCCTGAACCCAAGTGAGTTATCCTAGCCCCTTTATATGTACTCTTTGATGGCAAGTGAGTTACACTAGTCCCATAGAAGTACTCCCTGACCCCAAGTGAGTTATCCTAGCCCCTTATAAGTACTCCCTGACCTCAAGTGAGTTATCATAGCCCTTTTATATGTAATCTCTGACCGCAAGTGAGTTACCCTAGCCCTTTTATATGTACTCTCTGACCGCAAGTGAGTTACCCTAGCCCCTTTATATGTACTCCCCGACCCCAAGTGAGTTATTCTATCCCCTTTATATGTACTCTCTGACTTCCAGTGAGTTACCCTAGTCCCATATAAGAACTCCCTGTCCCTAAGTGAGTACCCTAGTCCCAAGTAAGTACTCCCTGACCCCAAGTGAGTTACCCTAGTCCCATAGAAGTACTCCCTGACCCCAAGTGAGTTATCCTAGCAACTTTATATGTACTCTCTGACCGAAAGTGAGTTTTCCTAGCCCCTTTATATGTACTCCCAGACCCCAAGTGAGTTACCCTAGTCCCTTGTAAGTACTTCCTGACCCCAAGTGAGTTACCCTAGGCCCTTAATAAGTTCACCCTGGCCCCAAGTGAGATACCCTGGTCCCATAAAAGTACTCAGAGACACCAAGTGAATTACCCTAGTCCCATATAAGTACTCCTTGAGCCAAAGTTAGTTACCCTAGCCGCTTTATAAGTACTCCTTGACCCCGAGTGAGTTATCCTAGCCCCTTTATATGTATTACCATACCCCAAGTGAGTTACCCTAGTCCCTTTATAAGTACACCCTGGCCCCAAATGAGTTACCCTGGTCCCATATATGTACTCCCAGACACCAAGTGAGTTAGCCTAGTCCAATATAAGTACTCTTTGAGCCAAAGTTAGTTACCCTAGCCGCTTTAAAGTACTCCCTGACGCCGAGTGAGTTATCCTAGCCCCTTTATATGTACTCTCTGCCCGCAAGTGAGTTACGCTAGTCCCAAATAAGTACTCCCTGACCCCAAGTGAGTTACCATAGCCATTTATATAAGTACTCCCAGACACCAAGTGAGTTAGCCTAGTCCAATATAAGTACTCTTTGAGCCAAAGTTAGTTACCCTAGCCGCTTTAAAGTACTCCCTGACGCCGAGTGAGTTATCCTAGCCCCTTTATATGTACTCTCTGCCCGCAAGTGAGTTACGCTAGTCCCAAATAAGTACTCCCTGACCCCAAGTGAGTTACCATAGCCATTTATATAAGTACTCCCTGACCCCAAGTGAGTTATCCTAGCCCCTTTATATGTACTCCCAGACCCCAAGTGAGTTACCCTAGTCCCTTGTAAATACTCCCTGACATCAAGTGAGTAACCCTAGCCCCTTTATAAGTACACCCTGGCCCCAAGTGAGTTACCCTGGTCCCAAATAAGTACTCCCAGACACCAAGTGAGTTAGCCTAGTCCAATATAAGTACTCCTTGACCCCAAGTGAGTTACCATAGCCCCTTTATAAGTACTCCCCGACCCCAAGTGAGTTATTCTATCCCCTTTATATGTACTCTCTGACTTCCAGTGAGTTACCCTAGTCCCATATAAGAACTCCCTGTCCCTAAGTGAGTACCCTAGTCCCAAATAAGTACTCCCTGACCCCAAGTGAGTTACCCTAGTCCCATAGAAGTACTCCCTGACCCCAAGTGAGTTATCCTAGCAATTTTATATGTACTCTCTGACCGAAAGTGAGTTATCCTAGCCCCTTTATATGTACTCTTTGATGGCAAGTGAGTTACACTAGTCCCATAGTAGTACTCCCTGACCCTAAGTGAGTTACCCTAGTCCCATAGAAGTACTCCCTGACCCCAAATGAGTTATCCTAGCCCCTTATAAGTACTCCCTGACCCCAAGTGAGTTATCATAGCCCTTTTATATGTACTCTCTGACCGCAAGTGAGTTACCCTAGCCCTTTTATATGTACTCTCTGACCGCAAATGAGTTACCCTAGCCCCTTTATATGTACTCCCAGACCCCAAGTGAGTTACCCTAGTCCCTTGTAACTACTCCCTGACCCCAAGTGAGTAACCCTAGCCCCTTTATAAGTACACCCTGGCCCCAAGTGAGTTACCCTGGTCCCAAATAAGTACTCCCTGTCCCTAAGTGAGTACCCTAGTCCTAAATAAGTACTCCCTGACCCCAAGTGAGTTACCTTAGCCCCTTTATAAGTACTACCTGACCACAAGTGAGTTACCCTAGCCCCTTTATAAGTAAACCCTGGCCCCAAGTGAGTTACCCTAATCCCATAGAAGTACTCCCTGACCCCAAGTGAGTTACCCTAGTCACTTACAAGTACTCCCTGACCCCAAGTGAGTTAACCTATTTCCATAGAAGTACTCCCTGACCCCAAGTGTGTTGCCCTAGTCCCATATAAATACTCCCTGACCCCAAATGTGGTGTCCTAGCCCCTTTATATGAACTCTCTGACCGCAAGAGAGTTACCCTAGTCCCATATAAGTACTCCCTGACCCCAAGTGAGTTACCCTAGCCCCTATATAAGTACCCCCTGACCCCAAGTGAGTTATCCTTGCCCCTTTATATGTACTCTCTGACCGCAAGTGAGTTACCCTAGTCACATAGAATTACTCCCTGACCCCAAGTGAGTTACCCTAGTCCCATGGAAGTACTCCCTGGCCCCAAGTGAATTACCGTAGTCCCATGGAAGTACTCCCTGAACCCAAGTGAGTTATCCTAGCCCCTTTATATGTACTCTCTGACGGCAAGTGAGTAACACTAGTCCAATAGTAGTACTCCCTGACCCCAAGTGAGTTACCTTAGCCCCTTTATAAGAACTCCCTGACCCCGTGTAAGTTATCCTAGCCCCTTTATATGTACTCTCTGATGGCAAGTGAGTTACACTAGTCCCATAGTAGTACTCCCTGACCCCAAGTGAGTTACCCTAGTCCCATAGAAGTACTCCCTGACCCCAAGTGAGTTATCATAGCCCCTTATAAGTACTCCCTGACCCCAAGTGAGTTATCCTAGCCCTTTTATATGTACCCCCTGACCCCAAGTGAGTTATCCTTGCCCCTTTATATGTACTCTCTGACCGCAAGTGAGTTACCCTAGTCACATAGAATTACTCCCTAACCCCAAGTGAGTTACCCTAGTCCCATGGAAGTACTCCCTGACCCCAAGTGAATTACCGTAGTCCCATGGAAGTACTCCCTGACCCCAAGTGAGTTATCCTAGCCCCTTATAAGTACTCCCTGTCCCAAGTAAGTTATCCTAGCCCTTTAATATGTACTCTCTGACCGCAAGTGAGTTACCCTAGCCCCTTTATATGTACTCTCTGACCGCAAATGAGTTATCCTAGCCGCTTTATATGTACTCCCAGACCCCAAGTGAGATACACTAGTCCCTTATAAGTACTCCCTGAACCCAAGAGTGATACCCTAGACCATTAATAAGTGCACCCTGGCCCCAAGTGAGTTACCCTGGTCCCTTATAAGTACTTACAGGCACCAAGTGTGTAACCCTAGTCCCAAATAAGTACTCCTTTCCCCAAAGTGAGTTACCCTAGCCCCTTTTTAAGTACTCCCTGACCCCAAGTGAGTTACCCTAGTCCCATAGTAGTACTCCCTGACCCCAAGTGAGTTACCATAGCACCTTTATAAGTACTCCCTGAACCCAAGTGTGTTACCCTAGCCCCTTTATATGTACTCTCTGACGGCAAGTGAGTAACACTAGTCCCATAGTAGTACTCCCTGACCCCAAGTGAGTTACCTTAGCCCCTTTATAAGAACTCCCTGACCCCGTGTAAGTTATCCTAGCCCCTTTATATGTACTCTCTGATGGCAAGTGAGTTACACTAGTCCCATAGTAGTACTCCCTGACCCCAAGTGAGTTACCCTAGTCCCATAGAAGTACTCCCTGACCCCAAGTGAGTTATCATAGCCCCTTATAAGTACTCCCTGACCCCAAGTGAGTTATCCTAGCCCTTTTATATGTACCCCCTGACCCCAAGTGAGTTATCCTTGCCCCTTTATATGTACTCTCTGACCGCAAGTGAGTTACCCTAGTCCCACGGAAGTACTCCCTGACCCCAAGTGAATTACCGTAGTCCCATGGAAGTACTCCCTGACCCCAAGTGAGTTATCCTAGCCCCTTATAAGTACTCCCTGTCCCAAGTAAGTTATCCTAGCCCTTTAATATGTACTCTCTGACCGCAAGTGAGTTATCCTAGCCCCTTTATATGTACTCTCTGATGGCAAGTGAGTTACACTAGTCCCATAGTAGTACTCCCTGACCCCAAGTGAGTTACCCTAGTCCCATAGAAGTACTCCCTGACCCCAAGTGAGTTATCCTAGCCCCTTATAAGTACTCCCTGTCCCAAGTAAGTTATCCTAGCCCTTTAATATGTACTCTCTGACCGCAAGTGAGTTACCCTAGCCCCTTTATATGTACTCTCTGACCGCAAGTGAGTTATCCTAGCCGCTTTATATGTACTCCCAGACCCCAAGTGAGATACACTAGTCCCTTATAAGTACTCCATGAACCCAAGAGAGATACCCTAGACCTTTAATAAGTGCACCCTGGCCCCAAGTGAGTTACCCTGGTCCCTTATAAGTACTTACAGGCACCAAGTGTGTTACCCTAGTCCCATATAAGTATTCCTTGACCCAAAGTGAGTTACCCTAGCCCCTTTTTAAGTACTCCCTGACCCCAAGTGAGTTACCCTAGTCCCATAGTAGTACTCCCTGACCCCAAGTGAGTTACCATAGCACCTTTATAAGTACTCCCTGAACCCAAGTGAGAAACACTAGTCCCATAGTAGTACTCCCTGACCCCTAGTGAGTTACCTTAGCTCCTTTATAAGAACTCCCTGACCCCGTGTAAGTTATCCTAGCCCCTTTATATGTACTCTCTGATGGCAAGTGAGTTACACTAGTCCCATAGTAGTACTCCCTGACCCCAAGTGAGTTACCCTAGTCCCATAGAAGTACTCCCTGACCCCAAGTGAGTTATCATAGCCCCTTATAAGTACTCCCTGACCCCAAGTGAGTTATCCTAGCCATTTTATATGTACTCTCTGACCGCAAGTGAGTTACCCTAGCCCCATTATATGTACACTCTGACCGCAAGTGAGTTACCCTAGCCCCTTTATATGTACTCTCTGACCACAAGTGAGTTACCCTAGTCCCATACTAGTACTCCCTGACCCCTATTTAGTTACCATAGCACCTTTATAAGTACTCCCTGACCCCAAGTGAGTTATCCTAGCCCCTTCATATGTACTCTCTGACGGCAAGTGAGTTACACTAGTCCCATAGTAGTACTCCCTGACCCCAAGTGAGTTACCCTAGTCCCATAGAAGTACTCCCTGACCCCAAGTGAGTTACCCTAGTCCCATAGAAGTACTCCCTGACTCCAAGTGAGTTATCCTAGCCCCTTATAAGTACTCCCTGACCCCAAGTGAGTTATCCTAGCCCTTTTATATGTACTCTCTGACCGCAAGTGAGTTACCCTAGCCCTTTTATATGTACTCTCTGACCGCAAGTGAGTTACCCTAGCCGCTTTATATGTACTCCCTGACCCCAAGTGAGTTACCCTAGTCCCTTGTAACTACTCCCTGACACCAAGTGAGTAACCCTAGCCCCTTTATAAGTACACCCTGGCCCCAAGTGAGTTACCCTGGTCCCAAATAAGTACTCCCAGACACCAGGTGAGTTAGCCTAGTCCAATATAAGTACTCCTTGACCGCAAGTGAGTTACCATAGCCCCTTTATAAGTACTCCCCGACCCCAAGTGAGTTATTCTATCCCCTTTATATGTACTCTCTGACTTCCAGTGAGTTACCCTAGTCCCATATAAGAACTCCCTGTCCCTAAGTGAGTACCCTAGTCCCAAATAAGTACTCCCTGACCCCAAGTGAGTTACCCTAGTCCCATAGAAGTACTCCCTGACCCCAAGTGAGTTATCCTAGCAACTTTATATGTACTCTCTGACCGAAAGTGAGTTATCCTAGCCCCTTTATATGTACTCCCAGACCCCATGTGTGTTACCCTATTCCCTTATAAGTACTCCCTGAATCCAAGTGAGTTACCCTAGTGCCATAGAAGTACTCCCTGACCCCAAGTGAGTTATCCTAGCCCTTTTATATGTACTCTCTGACCGCAAGTGAGTTACCCTAGTCCCATTATATGTACACTCTGACCCCAAGTGAGTTACCCTAGCCCCTATATATGTACTCTCTGACCGCAAGTGTGTTACCCTAGTCCCATACTAGTACTCCCTGACCCCTATTTAGTTACCATAGCACCTTCATAAGTACTCCCTGACCCCAAGTGAGTTATCCTAGCCCCTTCATATGTACTCTCTGACGGCAAGTGAGTTACACTAGTCCCATAGTAGTACTCCCTGACCCCAAGTGAGTTACCTTAGCTCCTTTATAAGAACTCCCTGACCCCGTGTAAGTTATCCTAGCCCCTTTATATGTACTCCCTGATGGCAAGTGAGTTACACTAGTCCCTTATAAGTACTCCCTGAATCCAAGTGAGTTACCCTAATCCCATATGAGTACTCCCTGACCCCAAGTGAGTTACCCTAGTCCCTTATAAGTACTTCCTGACCCCAAGTGAGTTACCCTAGCCCCTTAATAAGTTCACCCTGGCCCCAAGTGAGTTACCCTGGTCCCATATAAGTATTCACAGACACCAAGTGAGTTACCCTAGTCCCATATAAGTACTCCTTGACCCAAAGTGAGTTACCCTAGCCACTTTATAAGTACTCCCTGACCCAAAGTGAGTTACCTTAGTCCCATAGAAGTACTCCCTGACCCCAAGTGAGTTACCATATCACCTTTATAAGTACTACCTGACCCCTAGTGAGTTATCCTAGCCCCTTTATATGTACTCCCTGACACAAACTGAGTTAACCAAGCCCCTTTATATGTACTCCCTGACCCTAAATGGGTTACCCTAGTTTCTTATAAGTACTCCCTGACCACAAATGTGCTACCTTAGTCCCAAAAATGTACTTCCTGACCCCAAGTGTGTTACCTTAGACACATAAATGTACTCCCTGACCCCAAGTGAGTTATCCTATCCCCTTTATATGAACTCTCTGACCGCAAGTGAGTTACCCTAGTCCTATATAAGAACTCCCTGTCCCTAAGTGAGTAACCTAGTCCCAAATAAGTACTCCCTGACCCCAAGTGAGTTATCCTAGCCCCTTTATATGTACTCTCTGACTGCAAGTGAGTTACCCTACCCCCTTTATAAGTAATCCCCGACCCCAAGTGAGTTTCCTAGCCCCTTTATATGTACTCTCTGACCGCAAGTGAGTTACCCTAGTCCCATATAAGAACTCCCTGTCCCTAAGTGAGTACCCTAGTCCCAAATAAGTACTCCCTGACCCCAAGTGAGTTACCTTAGCCCCTTTATAAGTACTCCCTGACCACAAGTGAGATACCCTAGTCCCATAGAAGTACTCCCTGACCCCAAGTGAGTTACCCTAGCCCCTTAATAAGTTTACCCTGGCCACAAGTGAGTTACCCTGGTCCCATATAAGTATTCACAGACACCAAGTGAGTTACCCTAGTCCCATATAAGTACTCCTTGACCCAAAGTGAGTTACCCTAGCCACTTTATAAGTACTCCCTGACCCCTAGTGAGTTATCCTAGCCCTTTTATATGTACTCCCTGACCCAAAGTGAGTTACCCTAGCCCCTTTATATGTACTCCCTGACCCTAAGTGGGTTACCCTAGTCCCTTATATGTACTCCCTGACCCCAAGTGAGTTATCCTAGCCCCTTTATATGTACTCTCTGACGGCAAGTGAGTTACACTAGTCCCATAGTAGTACTCCTTGACCCCAAGTGAGTTACCATAGCCCCTTTATAAGTACACCCTGGCCCCTAGTGAGTTACCGTGGTCACATATAAGTACTCCCAGACACCAAGTGAGTTAGCCTAGTCCAATATAAGTACTCCTTGACCCCAAGTGAGTTACCATAGCCCCTTTATAAGTACTCTCAGACCCCAAGTGAGTTATCCTAGCCCCTTTATATGTACTCTCTGACAGCAAGTGAGTTACCCTAGTCCCATATAAGTACTCCTTGACCCCAAGTGAGTTACCATAGCCCCTTTATAAGTACTCCCAGACCCCAAGTGAGTTATCCTAGCCCCTTTATATGTACTCCCTGACCCCAAGTGAGTTAACCAAGCCCCTTTATATGTACTCCCTGACCCTAAATGGGTTACCCTAGTTTCTTATAAGTACTCCCTGACCACAAATGTGCTACCTTAGTCCCAAAAATGTACTTCCTGACCCCAAGTGTGTTACCTTAGTCACATAAATGTACTCCCTGACCCCAAGTGAGTTATCCTATCCCCTTTATATGAACTCTCTGACCGCAAGTGAGTTACCCTAGTCCTATATAAGAACTCCCTGTCCCTAAGTGAGTAACCTAGTCCCAAATAAGTACTCCCTGACCCCAAGTGAGTTATCCTAGCCCCTTATAAGTACTCCCTGTCCCAAGTAAGTTATCCTAGCCCTTTAATATGTACTCTCTGACCGCAAGTGAGTTATCCTAGCCCCTTTATATGTACTCTCTGATGGCAAGTGAGTTACACTAGTCCCATAGTAGTACTCCCTGACCCCAAGTGAGTTACCCTAGTCCCATAGAAGTACTCCCTGACCCCAAGTGAGTTATCCTAGCCCCTTATAAGTACTCCCTGTCCCAAGTAAGTTATCCTAGCCCTTTAATATGTACTCTCTGACCGCAAGTGAGTTACCCTAGCCCCTTTATATGTACTCTCTGACCGCAAGTGAGTTATCCTAGCCGCTTTATATGTACTCCCAGACCCCAAGTGAGATACACTAGTCCCTTATAAGTACTCCATGAACCCAAGAGTGATACCCTAGACCTTTAATAAGTGCACCCTGGCCCCAAGTGAGTTACCCTGGTCCCTTATAAGTACTTACAGGCACCAAGTGTGTTACCCTAGTCCCATATAAGTATTCCTTGACCCAAAGTGAGTTACCCTAGCCCCTTTTTAAGTACTCCCTGACCCCAAGTGAGTTACCCTAGTCCCATAGTAGTACTCCCTGACCCCAAGTGAGTTACCATAGCACCTTTATAAGTACTCCCTGAACCCAAGTGAGTAACACTAGTCCCATAGTAGTACTCCCTGACCCCAAGTGAGTTACCTTAGCTCCTTTATAAGAACTCCCTGACCCCGTGTAAGTTATCCTAGCCCCTTTATATGTACTCTCTGATGGCAAGTGAGTTACACTAGTCCCATAGTAGTAAGCCCTGACCCCAAGTGAGTTACCCTAGTCCCATAGAAGTACTCCCTGACCCCAAGTGAGTTATCATAGCCCCTTATAAGTACTCCCTGACCCCAAGTGAGTTATCCTAGCCATTTTATATGTACTCTCTGACCGCAAGTGAGTTACCCTAGCCCCATTATATGTACACTCTGACCGCAAGTGAGTTACCCTAGCCCCTTTATATGTACTCTCTGACCACAAGTGAGTTACCCTAGTCCCATACTAGTACTCCCTGACCCCTATTTAGTTACCATAGCACCTTTATAAGTACTCCCTGACCCCAAGTGAGTTATCCTAGCCCCTTCATATGTACTCTCTGACGGCAAGTGAGTTACACTAGTCCCATAGTAGTACTCCCTGACCCCAAGTGAGTTACCCTAGTCCCATAGAAGTACTCCCTGACCCCAAGTGAGTTACCATAGCCCCTTTATAAGTACTCCCCGACCCCAAGTGAGTTATCCTAGCCCTTTTACATGTACTCTCTGACCGCAAGTGAGTTACCCTAGCCCTTTTATATGTACTCTCTGACCGCAAGTGAGTTACCCTAGCCCCTTTATATGTACTCCCAGACCCCAAGTGAGTTACCCTAGTCCCTTGTAACTACTCCCTGACACCAAGTGAGTAACCCTAGCCCCTTTATAAGTACACCCTGGCCCCAAGTGAGTTACCCTGGTCCCAAATAAGTACTCCCAGACACCAAGTGAGTTAGCCTAGTCCAATATAAGTACTCCTTGACCCCAAGTGAGTTACCATAGCCCCTTTATAAGTACTCCCCGACCCCAAGTGAGTTATTCTATCCCCTTTATATGTACTCTCTGACTTCCAGTGAGTTACCCTAGTCCCATATAAGAACTCCCTGTCCCTAAGTGAGTACCCTAGTCCCAAATAAGTACTCCCTGACCCCAAGTGAGTTACCCTAGTCCCATAGAAGTACTCCCTGACCCCAAGTGAGTTATCCTAGCAACTTTATATGTACTCTCTGACCGAAAGTGAGTTATCCTAGCCCCTTTATATGTACTCTTTGATGGCAAGTGAGTTACACTAGTCCCATAGTAGTACTCCCTGACCCTAAGTGAGTTACCCTAGTCCCATAGAAGTACTCCCTGACCCCAAATGAGTTATCCTAGCCCCTTATAAGTACTCCCTGACCCCAAGTGAGTTATCATAGCCCTTTTATATGTACTCTCTGACCGCAAGTGAGTTACCGTAGCCCTTTTATATGTACTCTCTGACCGCAAATGAGTTACCCTAGCCCCTTTATATGTACTCCCAGACCCCAAGTGAGTTACCCTAGTCCCTTGTAACTACTCCCTGACCCCAAGTGAGTAACCCTAGCCCCTTTATAAGTACACCCTGGCCCCAAGTGAGTTACCCTGGTCCCAAATAAGTACTCCCTGTCCCTAAGTGAGTACCCTAGTCCCAAATAAGTACTCCCTGACCCCAAGTGAGTTACCTTAGCCCCTTTATAAGTACTCCCTGACCACAAGTGAGTTACCCTAGCCCCTTTATAAGTAAACCCTGGACCCAAGTGAGTTACCCTATTCCCATAGAAGTACTCCCTGACCCCAAGTGAGTTACCCTAGTCACTTACAAGTACTCCCTGACCCCAAGTGAGTTACCCTATTTCCATAGAAGTACTCCCTGACCCCAAGTGTGTTGCCCTAGTCCCATATAAATACTCCCTGACCCCAAATGTGGTGTCCTATCCCCTTTATATGAACTCTCTGACCGCAAGAGAGTTACCCTAGTCCCATATAAGTACTCCCTGACCCCAAGTGAGTTACCCTAGCCCCTATATAAGTACCCCCTGACCCCAAGTGAGTTATCCTTGCCCCTTTATATGTACTCTCTGAACGCAAGTGAGTTACCCTAGTCACATGGAATTACTCCCTGACCCCAAGTGAGTTACCCTAGTCCCATGGAAGTACTCCCTGACCCCAAGTGAATTACCGTAGTCCCATGGAAGTACTCCCTGAACCCAAGTGAGTTATCCTAGCCCCTTTATATGTACTCTCTGACGGCAAGTGAGTAACACTAGTCCCATAGTAGTACTCCCTGACCCCAAGTGAGTTACCTTAGCCCCTTTATAAGAACTCCCTGACCCCGTGTAAGTTATCCTAGCCCCTTTATATGTACTCTCTGATGGCAAGTGAGTTACACTAGTCCCATAGTAGTACTCCCTGACCCCAAGTGAGTTACCCTAGTCCCATAGAAGTACTCCCTGACCCCAAGTGAGTTATCATAGCCCCTTATAAGTACTCCCTGACCCCAAGTGAGTTTTCCTAGCCCTTTTATATGTACCCCCTGACCCCAAGTGAGTTATCCTTGCCCCTTTATATGTACTCTCTGACCGCAAGTGAGTTACCCTAGTCACATAGAATTACTCCCTAACCCCAAGTGAGTTACCCTAGTCCCATGGAAGTACTCCCTGACCCCAAGTGAATTACCGTAGTCCCATGGAAGTACTCCCTGACCCCAAGTGAGTTATCCTAGCCCCTTATAAGTACTCCCTGTCCCAAGTAAGTTATCCTAGCCCTTTAATATGTACTCTCTGACCGCAAGTGAGTTACCCTAGCCCCTTTATATGTACTCTCTGACCGCAAATGAGTTATCCTCGCCGCTTTATATGTACTCCCAGACCCCAAGTGAGATACACTAGTCCCTTATAAGTACTCCCTGAACCCAAGAGTGATACCCTAGACCATTAATAAGTGCACCCTGGCCCCATGTGAGTTACCCTGGTCCCTTATAAGTACTTACAGGCACCAAGTGTGTTACCCTAGTCCCAAATAAGTACTCCTTGACCCAAAGTGAGTTACCCTAGCCCCTTTTTAAGTACTCCCTGACCCCAAGTGAGTTACCCTAGTCCCATAGTAGTACTCCCTGACCCCAAGTGAGTTACCATAGCACCTTTATAAGTACTCCCTGAACCCAAGTGAGTAACACTAGTCCCATAGTAGTACTCCCTGACCCCAAGTGAGTTACCCTAGTCCCATAGTAGTACTCCCTGACCCCAAGTGAGTTACCATAGCACCTTTATAAGTACTCCCTGAACCCAAGTGAGTAACACTAGTCCCATAGTAGTACTCCCTGACCCCAAGTGAGTTACCCTAGTCCCATAGAAGTACTCCCTGACCCCAAGTGAGTTATCATAGCCCCTTTATTAGTACTCCCTGACCCCAAGTGAGTTATCCTAGCCATTTTATATGTACTCTCTGACCGCAAGTGAGTTACCCTAGCCCCATTATATGTACACTCTGACCGCAAGTGAGTTACCCTAGCCCCTTTATATGTACTCTCTGACCACAAGTGAGTTACCCTAGTCCCATACTAGTACTCCCTGACCCCTATTTAGTTACCATAGCACCTTTATAAGTACTCCCTGACCCCAAGTGAGTTATCCTAGCCCCTTCATATGTACTCTCTGACGGCAAGTGAGTTACACTAGTCCCATAGTAGTACTCCCTGACCCCAAGTGAGTTACCCTAGTCCCATAGAAGTACTCCCTGACCCCAAGTGAGTTACCCTAGTCCCATAGAAGTACTCCCTGACCCCAAGTGAGTTATCCTAGCCCCTTATAAGTACTCCTTGACCCCAAGTGAGTTATCCTAGCCCTTTTATATGTACTCTCTGACCGCAAGTGAGTTACCCTAGCCCTTTTATATGTACTCTCTGACCGCAAGTGAGTTACCCTAGCCCCTTTATATGTACTCCCAGACCCCAAGTGAGTTACCCTAGTCCCTTGTAACTACTCCCTGACACCAAGTGAGTAACCCTAGCCCCTTTATAAGTACACCCTGGCCCCAAGTGAGTTACCCTGGTCCCAAATAAGTACTCCCAGACACCAAGTGAGTTAGCCTAGTCCAATATAAGTACTCCTTGACAGCAAGTGAGTTACCATAGCCCCTTTATAAGTACTCCCCGTCCCCAAGTGAGTTATTCTATCCCCTTTATATGTACTCTTTGACTTCCAGTGAGTTACCCTAGTCCCATATAAGAACTCCCTGTCCCTAAGTGAGTACCCTAGTCCCAAATAAGTACTCCCTGACCCCAAGTGAGTTACCCTAGTCCCATAGAAGTACTCCCTGACCCCAAGTGAGTTATCCTAGCAACTTTATATGTACTCTCTGACCGAAAGTGAGTTATCCTAGCCCCTTTATATGTACTGCCAGACCCCATGTGTGTTACCCTATTCCCTTATAAGTACTCCCTGAATCCAAGTGAGTTACCCTAGTGCCATAGAAGTACTCCCTGACCCCAAGTGAGTTATCCTAGCCCTTTTATATGTACTCTCTGACCGCAAGTGAGTTACCCTAGTCCCATTATATGTACACTCTGACCCCAAGTGAGTTACCCTAGCCCCTTTATATGTACTCTCTGACCGCAAGTGTGTTACCCTAGTCCCATACTAGTACTCCCTGACCCCTATTTAGTTACCATAGCACCTTCATTAGTACTCCCTGACCCCAAGTGAGTTATCCTAGCCCCTTCATATGTACTCTCTGACGGCAAGTGAGTTACACTAGTCCCATAGTAGTACTCCCTGACCCCAAGTGAGTTACCCTAGTCCCATAGAAGTACTCCCTGACCCCAAGTGAGTTATCATAGCCCCTTATAAGTACTCCCTGACCCCAAGTGAGTTATCCTAGCCCTTTTATATGTACCCCCTGACCCCAAGTGAGTTATCCTTGCCCCTTTATATGTACTCTCTGACCGCAAGTGAGTTACCCTAGTCGCATAGAATTACTCCCTGACCCCGTGTAAGTTATCCTAGCCCCTTTATATGTACTCTCTGATGGCAAGTGAGTTACACTAGTCCCTTATAAGTACTCCCTGAATCCAAGTGAGTTACCCTAATCCCATAGAAGTACTCCCTGACCCCAAGTGAGTTACCCTAGTCCCTTATAAGTACTTCCTGACCCCAAGTGAGTTACCCTAGCCCCTTAATAAGTTCACCCTGGCCCCAAGTGAGTTACCCTGGTCCCATATAAGTATTCACAGACACCAAGTGAGTTACCCTAGTCCCATATAAGTACTCCTTGACCCAAAGTGAGTTACCCTAGCCACTTTATAAGTACTCCCTGACCCAAAGTGAGTTACCTTAGCCCCTTTATAAGAACTCCCTGACCTCGTGTAAGTTATCCTAGCCCCTTTATGTGTACTCTCTGATGGCAAGTGAGTTACACTAGTCCCATAGTAGTACTCCCTGACCCCAAGTGAGGTACCCTAGTCCCATAGAAGTACTCCCTGACCCCAAGTGAGTTATCATAGCCCCTTATAAGTACTCCCTGACCCCAAGTGAGTTATCCTAGCCCTTTTATATGTACCCCCTGACCCCAAGTGAGTTATCCTTGCCCCTTTATATGTACTCTCTGACCGCAAGTGAGTTACCCTAGTCGCATAGAATTACTCCCTGACCCCGTGTAAGTTATCCTAGCCCCTTTATATGTACTCTCTGATGGCAAGTGAGTTACACTAGTCCCTTATAAGTACTCCCTGAATCCAAGTGAGTTACCCTAATCCCATAGAAGTACTCCCTGACCCCAAGTGAGTTACCCTAGTCCCTTATAAGTACTTCCTGACCCCAAGTGAGTTACCCTAGCCCCTTAATAAGTTCACCCTGGCCCCAAGTGAGTTACCCTGGTCCCATATAAGTATTCACAGACACCAAGTGAGTTACCCTAGTCCCATATAAGTACTCCTTGACCCAAAGTGAGTTACCCTAGCCACTTTATAAGTACTCCCTGACCCAAAGTGAGTTACCTTAGCCCCTTTATAAGAACTCCCTGACCTCGTGTAAGTTATCCTAGCCCCTTTATGTGTACTCTCTGATGGCAAGTGAGTTACACTAGTCCCATAGTAGTACTCCCTGACCCCAAGTGAGGTACCCTAGTCCCATAGAAGTACTCCCTGACCCCAAGTGAGTTATCATAGCCCCTTATAAGTACTCCCTGACCCCAAGTGAGTTATCCTAGCCCTTTTATATGTACCCCCTGACCCCAAGTGAGTTATCCTTGCCCCTTTATATGTACTCTCTGACCGCAAGTGAGTTACCCTAGTCACATAGAATTACTCCCTGACCCCAAGTGAGTTACCCTGGTCCCATGGAAGTACTCCCTGACCCCAAGTGAATTACCGTAGTCCCATGGATGTACTCCCTGACCACAAGTGAGTTATCCTAGCCCCTTATAAGTACTCCCTGTCCCAAGTAAGTTATCTTAGCCCTTTAATATGTACTCTCTGACCGCAAGTGAGTTACCCTAGCCCCTTTATATGTACTCTCTGACCGCAAGTGAGTTATCCTAGCCTCTTTATATGTACTCCCAGACCCCAAGTGAGATACACTAGTCCCTTATAAGTACTCCCTGAACTCAAGAGTGATACCCTAGTCCCAAATAAGTACTCCCTGACCCCAAGTGAGTTACCCTAGTCCCATAGAAGTACTCCCTGACCCCAAGTGAGTTATCCTAGCAACTTTATATGTACTCTCTGACCGAAAGTGAGTTATCCTAGCCCCTTTATATGTACTCCCAGACCCCATGTGTGTTACCCTATTCCCTTATAAGTACTCCCTGAATCCAAGTGAGTTACCCTAGTGCCATAGAAGTACTCCCTGACCCCAAGTGAGTTATCCTAGCCCTTTTATATGTACTCTCTGACCGCAAGTGAGATACCCTAGTCCCATTATATGTACACTCTGACCCCAAGTGAGTTACCCTAGCCCCTTTATATGTACTCTCTGACCGCAAGTGTGTTACCCTAGTCCCATACTAGTACTCCCTGACCCCTATTTAGTTACCATAGCACCTTCATAAGTACTCCCTGACCCCAAGTGAGTTATCCTAGCCCCTTCATATGTACTCTCTGACGGCAAGTGAGTTACACTAGTCCCATAGTAGTACTCCCTGACCCCAAGTGAGTTACCTTAGCTCCTTTATAAGAACTCCCTGACCCCGTGTAAGTTATCCTAGCCCCTTTATATGTACTCTCTGAACGCAAGTGAGTTACCCTAGTCACTTACAAGTACTCCCTGACCCCAAGTGAGTTACCCTATTTCCATAGAAGTACTCCCTGACCCCAAGTGTGTTGCCCTAGTCCCATATAAATACTCCCTGACCCCAAATGTGGTGTCCTATCCCCTTTATATGAACTCTCTGACCGCAAGAGAGTTACCCTAGTCCCATATAAGTACTCCCTGACCCCAAGTGAGTTACCCTAGCCCCTATATAAGTACCCCCTGACCCCAAGTGAGTTATCCTTGCCCCTTTATATGTACTCTCTGAACGCAAGTGAGTTACCCTAGTCACATGGAATTACTCCCTGACCCCAAGTGAGTTACCCTAGTCCCATGGAAGTACTCCCTGACCCCAAGTGAATTACCGTAGTCCCATGGAAGTACTCCCTGAACCCAAGTGAGTTATCCTAGCCCCTTTATATGTACTCTCTGACGGCAAGTGAGTAACACTAGTCCCATAGTAGTACTCCCTGACCCCAAGTGAGTTACCTTAGCCCCTTTATAAGAACTCCCTGACCCCGTGTAAGTTATCCTAGCCCCTTTATATGTACTCTCTGATGGCAAGTGAGTTACACTAGTCCCATAGTAGTACTCCCTGACCCCAAGTGAGTTACCCTAGTCCCATAGAAGTACTCCCTGACCCCAAGTGAGTTATCATAGCCCCTTATAAGTACTCCCTGACCCCAAGTGAGTTTTCCTAGCCCTTTTATATGTACCCCCTGACCCCAAGTGAGTTATCCTTGCCCCTTTATATGTACTCTCTGACCGCAAGTGAGTTACCCTAGTCACATAGAATTACTCCCTAACCCCAAGTGAGTTACCCTAGTCCCATGGAAGTACTCCCTGACCCCAAGTGAATTACCGTAGTCCCATGGAAGTACTCCCTGACCCCAAGTGAGTTATCCTAGCCCCTTATAAGTACTCCCTGTCCCAAGTAAGTTATCCTAGCCCTTTAATATGTACTCTCTGACCGCAAGTGAGTTACCCTAGCCCCTTTATATGTACTCTCTGACCGCAAATGAGTTATCCTCGCCGCTTTATATGTACTCCCAGACCCCAAGTGAGATACACTAGTCCCTTATAAGTACTCCCTGAACCCAAGAGTGATACCCTAGACCATTAATAAGTGCACCCTGGCCCCATGTGAGTTACCCTGGTCCCTTATAAGTACTTACAGGCACCAAGTGTGTTACCCTAGTCCCAAATAAGTACTCCTTGACCCAAAGTGAGTTACCCTAGCCCCTTTTTAAGTACTCCCTGACCCCAAGTGAGTTACCCTAGTCCCATAGTAGTACTCCCTGACCCCAAGTGAGTTACCATAGCACCTTTATAAGTACTCCCTGAACCCAAGTGAGTAACACTAGTCCCATAGTAGTACTCCCTGACCCCAAGTGAGTTACCCTAGTCCCATAGTAGTACTCCCTGACCCCAAGTGAGTTACCATAGCACCTTTATAAGTACTCCCTGAACCCAAGTGAGTAACACTAGTCCCATAGTAGTACTCCCTGACCCCAAGTGAGTTACCCTAGTCCCATAGAAGTACTCCCTGACCCCAAGTGAGTTATCATAGCCCCTTTATTAGTACTCCCTGACCCCAAGTGAGTTATCCTAGCCATTTTATATGTACTCTCTGACCGCAAGTGAGTTACCCTAGCCCCATTATATGTACACTCTGACCGCAAGTGAGTTACCCTAGCCCCTTTATATGTACTCTCTGACCACAAGTGAGTTACCCTAGTCCCATACTAGTACTCCCTGACCCCTATTTAGTTACCATAGCACCTTTATAAGTACTCCCTGACCCCAAGTGAGTTATCCTAGCCCCTTCATATGTACTCTCTGACGGCAAGTGAGTTACACTAGTCCCATAGTAGTACTCCCTGACCCCAAGTGAGTTACCCTAGTCCCATAGAAGTACTCCCTGACCCCAAGTGAGTTACCCTAGTCCCATAGAAGTACTCCCTGACCCCAAGTGAGTTATCCTAGCCCCTTATAAGTACTCCTTGACCCCAAGTGAGTTATCCTAGCCCTTTTATATGTACTCTCTGACCGCAAGTGAGTTACCCTAGCCCTTTTATATGTACTCTCTGACCGCAAGTGAGTTACCCTAGCCCCTTTATATGTACTCCCAGACCCCAAGTGAGTTACCCTAGTCCCTTGTAACTACTCCCTGACACCAAGTGAGTAACCCTAGCCCCTTTATAAGTACACCCTGGCCCCAAGTGAGTTACCCTGGTCCCAAATAAGTACTCCCAGACACCAAGTGAGTTAGCCTAGTCCAATATAAGTACTCCTTGACAGCAAGTGAGTTACCATAGCCCCTTTATAAGTACTCCCCGTCCCCAAGTGAGTTATTCTATCCCCTTTATATGTACTCTTTGACTTCCAGTGAGTTACCCTAGTCCCATATAAGAACTCCCTGTCCCTAAGTGAGTACCCTAGTCCCAAATAAGTACTCCCTGACCCCAAGTGAGTTACCCTAGTCCCATAGAAGTACTCCCTGACCCCAAGTGAGTTATCCTAGCAACTTTATATGTACTCTCTGACCGAAAGTGAGTTATCCTAGCCCCTTTATATGTACTGCCAGACCCCATGTGTGTTACCCTATTCCCTTATAAGTACTCCCTGAATCCAA
This sequence comes from Prorops nasuta, assembly GCF_024137725.1. Classification (NCBI taxonomy): domain Eukaryota; kingdom Metazoa; phylum Arthropoda; class Insecta; order Hymenoptera; family Bethylidae; genus Prorops; species Prorops nasuta. Next base: position 3,100,635 of record NW_027116825.1, on the reverse strand, counting down.
GTGAGTTACCCTAGTGCCATAGAAGTACTCCCTGACCCCAAGTGAGTTATCCTAGCCCTTTTATATGTACTCTCTGACCGCAAGTGAGTTACCCTAGTCCCATTATATGTACACTCTGACCCCAAGTGAGTTACCCTAGCCCCTTTATATGTACTCTCTGACCGCAAGTGTGTTACCCTAGTCCCATACTAGTACTCCCTGACCCCTATTTAGTTACCATAGCACCTTCATTAGTACTCCCTGACCCCAAGTGAGTTATCCTAGCCCCTTCATATGTACTCTCTGACGGCAAGTGAGTTACACTAGTCCCATAGTAGTACTCCCTGACCCCAAGTGAGTTACCCTAGTCCCATAGAAGTACTCCCTGACCCCAAGTGAGTTATCATAGCCCCTTATAAGTACTCCCTGACCCCAAGTGAGTTATCCTAGCCCTTTTATATGTACCCCCTGACCCCAAGTGAGTTATCCTTGCCCCTTTATATGTACTCTCTGACCGCAAGTGAGTTACCCTAGTCGCATAGAATTACTCCCTGACCCCGTGTAAGTTATCCTAGCCCCTTTATATGTACTCTCTGATGGCAAGTGAGTTACACTAGTCCCTTATAAGTACTCCCTGAATCCAAGTGAGTTACCCTAATCCCATAGAAGTACTCCCTGACCCCAAGTGAGTTACCCTAGTCCCTTATAAGTACTTCCTGACCCCAAGTGAGTTACCCTAGCCCCTTAATAAGTTCACCCTGGCCCCAAGTGAGTTACCCTGGTCCCATATAAGTATTCACAGACACCAAGTGAGTTACCCTAGTCCCATATAAGTACTCCTTGACCCAAAGTGAGTTACCCTAGCCACTTTATAAGTACTCCCTGACCCAAAGTGAGTTACCTTAGCCCCTTTATAAGAACTCCCTGACCTCGTGTAAGTTATCCTAGCCCCTTTATGTGTACTCTCTGATGGCAAGTGAGTTACACTAGTCCCATAGTAGTACTCCCTGACCCCAAGTGAGGTACCCTAGTCCCATAGAAGTACTCCCTGACCCCAAGTGAGTTATCATAGCCCCTTATAAGTACTCCCTGACCCCAAGTGAGTTATCCTAGCCCTTTTATATGTACCCCCTGACCCCAAGTGAGTTATCCTTGCCCCTTTATATGTACTCTCTGACCGCAAGTGAGTTACCCTAGTCGCATAGAATTACTCCCTGACCCCGTGTAAGTTATCCTAGCCCCTTTATATGTACTCTCTGATGGCAAGTGAGTTACACTAGTCCCTTATAAGTACTCCCTGAATCCAAGTGAGTTACCCTAATCCCATAGAAGTACTCCCTGACCCCAAGTGAGTTACCCTAGTCCCTTATAAGTACTTCCTGACCCCAAGTGAGTTACCCTAGCCCCTTAATAAGTTCACCCTGGCCCCAAGTGAGTTACCCTGGTCCCATATAAGTATTCACAGACACCAAGTGAGTTACCCTAGTCCCATATAAGTACTCCTTGACCCAAAGTGAGTTACCCTAGCCACTTTATAAGTACTCCCTGACCCAAAGTGAGTTACCTTAGCCCCTTTATAAGAACTCCCTGACCTCGTGTAAGTTATCCTAGCCCCTTTATGTGTACTCTCTGATGGCAAGTGAGTTACACTAGTCCCATAGTAGTACTCCCTGACCCCAAGTGAGGTACCCTAGTCCCATAGAAGTACTCCCTGACCCCAAGTGAGTTATCATAGCCCCTTATAAGTACTCCCTGACCCCAAGTGAGTTATCCTAGCCCTTTTATATGTACCCCCTGACCCCAAGTGAGTTATCCTTGCCCCTTTATATGTACTCTCTGACCGCAAGTGAGTTACCCTAGTCGCATAGAATTACTCCCTGACCCCGTGTAAGTTATCCTAGCCCCTTTATATGTACTCTCTGATGGCAAGTGAGTTACACTAGTCCCTTATAAGTACTCCCTGAATCCAAGTGAGTTACCCTAATCCCATAGAAGTACTCCCTGACCCCAAGTGAGTTACCCTAGTCCCTTATAAGTACTTCCTGACCCCAAGTGAGTTACCCTAGCCCCTTAATAAGTTCACCCTGGCCCCAAGTGAGTTACCCTGGTCCCATATAAGTATTCACAGACACCAAGTGAGTTACCCTAGTCCCATATAAGTACTCCTTGACCCAAAGTGAGTTACCCTAGCCACTTTATAAGTACTCCCTGACCCAAAGTGAGTTACCTTAGCCCCTTTATAAGAACTCCCTGACCTCGTGTAAGTTATCCTAGCCCCTTTATGTGTACTCTCTGATGGCAAGTGAGTTACACTAGTCCCATAGTAGTACTCCCTGACCCCAAGTGAGGTACCCTAGTCCCATAGAAGTACTCCCTGACCCCAAGTGAGTTATCATAGCCCCTTATAAGTACTCCCTGACCCCAAGTGAGTTATCCTAGCCCTTTTATATGTACCCCCTGACCCCAAGTGAGTTATCCTTGCCCCTTTATATGTACTCTCTGACCGCAAGTGAGTTACCCTAGTCACATAGAATTACTCCCTGACCCCAAGTGAGTTACCCTGGTCCCATGGAAGTACTCCCTGACCCCAAGTGAATTACCGTAGTCCCATGGATGTACTCCCTGACCACAAGTGAGTTATCCTAGCCCCTTATAAGTACTCCCTGTCCCAAGTAAGTTATCTTAGCCCTTTAATATGTACTCTCTGACCGCAAGTGAGTTACCCTAGCCCCTTTATATGTACTCTCTGACCGCAAGTGAGTTATCCTAGCCTCTTTATATGTACTCCCAGACCCCAAGTGAGATACACTAGTCCCTTATAAGTACTCCCTGAACTCAAGAGTGATACCCTAGTCCCAAATAAGTACTCCCTGACCCCAAGTGAGTTACCCTAGTCCCATAGAAGTACTCCCTGACCCCAAGTGAGTTATCCTAGCAACTTTATATGTACTCTCTGACCGAAAGTGAGTTATCCTAGCCCCTTTATATGTACTCCCAGACCCCATGTGTGTTACCCTATTCCCTTATAAGTACTCCCTGAATCCAAGTGAGTTACCCTAGTGCCATAGAAGTACTCCCTGACCCCAAGTGAGTTATCCTAGCCCTTTTATATGTACTCTCTGACCGCAAGTGAGATACCCTAGTCCCATTATATGTACACTCTGACCCCAAGTGAGTTACCCTAGCCCCTTTATATGTACTCTCTGACCGCAAGTGTGTTACCCTAGTCCCATACTAGTACTCCCTGACCCCTATTTAGTTACCATAGCACCTTCATAAGTACTCCCTGACCCCAAGTGAGTTATCCTAGCCCCTTCATATGTACTCTCTGACGGCAAGTGAGTTACACTAGTCCCATAGTAGTACTCCCTGACCCCAAGTGAGTTACCTTAGCTCCTTTATAAGAACTCCCTGACCCCGTGTAAGTTATCCTAGCCCCTTTATATGTACTCTCTGATGGCAAGTGAGTTACACTAGTCCCTTATATGTACTCCCTGAATCCAAGTGAGTTACCCTAATCCCATAGAAGTACTCCCTGACCCCAAGTGAGTTACCCTAGTCCCTTATAAGTACTTCCTGACCCCAAGTGAGTTACCCTAGCCCCTTAATAAGTTCACCCTGGCCCCAAGTGAGTTACCCTGGTCCCATATAAGTATTCACAGACACCAAGTGAGTTACCCTAGTCCCATATAAGTACTCCTTCACCCAAAATGAGTTACCCTAGCCACTTTATAAGTACTCCCTGACCCCAAGTGAGTTACCCTAATCCCATATAAGTACTCCCAGACCCCAAGTGAGTTCCCATATCACCTTTATTAGTACTCCCTGACCCCTATTGAGTTATCCTAGCCCTTTTATATGTACTCCCTGACCCAAAGTGAGTTACCCTAGTCCCATAGAAGTACTCCCTGACCCCAAGTGAGTTACCATATCACCTTTATAAGTACTACCTGACCCCTAGTGAGTTATCCTAGCCCCTTTATATGTACTCCCTGACACAAACTGAGTTAACCAAGCCCCTTTATATGTACTCCCTGACCCTAAATGGGTTACCCTAGTTTCTTATAAGTACTCCCTGACCACAAATGTGCTACCTTAGTCCCAAAAATGTACTTCCTGACCCCAAGTGTGTTACCTTAGTCACATAAATGTACTCCCTGACCCCAAGTGAGTTATCCTATCCCCTTTATATGAACTCTCTGCCCGCAAGTGAGTTACCCTAGTCCTATATAAGAACTCCCTGTCCCTAAGTGAGTAACCTAGTCCCAAATAAGTACTCCCTGACCCCAAGTGAGTTATCCTAGCCCCTTTATATGTACTCTCTGACTGCAAGTGAGTTACCCTACCCCCTTTATAAGTACTCCCCGACCCCAAGTGAGTTTCCTAGCCCCTTTATATGTACTCTCTGACCGCAAGTGAGTTACCCTAGTCCCATATAAGAACTCCCTGTCCCTAAGTGAGTACCCTAGTCCCAAATAAGTACTCCCTGACCCCAAGTGAGTTACCTTAGCCCTTTTATAAGTACTCCCTGACCACAAGTGAGATACCCTAGTCCCATAGAAGTACTCCCTGACCCCAAGTGAGTTACCCTAGCCCCTTAATAAGTTCACCCTGGCCACAAGTGAGTTACCCTGGTCCCATATAAGTATTCACAGACACCAAGTGAGTTACCCTAGTCCCATATAAGTACTCCTTGACCCAAAGTGAGTTACCCTAGCCACTTTATAAGTACTCCCTGACCCCAAGTGAGTTACCATATCACCTTTATAAGTACTCCCTGACCCCTAGTGAGTTATCCTAGCCCTTTTATATGTACTCCCTGACCCAAAGTGAGTTACCCTAACCCCTTTATATGTACTCCCTGACCCTAAGTGGGTTAACCTAGTCCCTTATATGTACTCCCTGACCGCAAGTGAGTTATCCTAGCCCCTTTATATGTACTCTCTGACGGCAAGTGAGTTACACTAGTCCCATAGTAGTACTCCCTGACCCCAAGTGAGTTACCATAGCCCCTTTATAAGTACACCCTGGCCCCTAGTGAGTTACCGTGGTCACATATAAGTACTCCCAGACACCAAGTGAGTTAGCCTAGTCCAATATAAGTACTCCTTGACCCCAAGTGAGTTACCATAGCCCCTTTATAAGTACTCTCAGACCCCAAGTGAGTTATCCTAGCCCCTTTATATGTACTCTCTGACAGCAAGTGAGTTACCCTAGTCCCATATAAGTACTCCTTGACCCCAAGTGAGTTACCATAGCCCCTTTATAAGTACTCCCAGACCCCAAGTGAGTTATCCTAGCCCCTTTATATGTACTCCCTGACCCCAAGTGAGTTACCATAGCACCTTTATAAGTACTCCCTGAACCCAAGTGAGTTATCCTAGTCCCTTTATATGTACTCTTTGATGGCAAGTGAGTTACACTAGTCCCATAGAAGTACTCCCTGACCCCAAGTGAGTTATCCTAGCCCCTTATAAGTACTCCCTGACCTCAAGTGAGTTATCATAGCCCTTTTATATGTACTCTCTGACCGGAAGTGAGTTACCCTATCCCTTTTATATGTACTCTCTGACCGCAAGTGAGTTACCCTAGCCCCTTTATATGTACTCCCCGACCCCAAGTGAGTTATTCTATCCCCTTTATATGTACTCTCTGACTTCCAGTGAGTTACCCTAGTCCCATATAAGAACTCCCTGTCCCTAAGTGAGTACCCTAGTCCCAAGTAAGTACTCCCTGACCCCAAGTGAGTTACCCTAGTCCCATAGAAGTACTCCCTGACCCCAAGTGAGTTATCCTAGCAACTTTATATGTACTCTCTGACCGAAAGTGAGTTTTCCTAGCCCCTTTATATGTACTCCCAGACCCCAAGTGAGTTACCCTAGTCCCTTGTAAGTACTTCCTGACCCCAAGTGAGTTACCCTAGGCCCTTAATAAGTTCACCCTGGCCCCAAGTGAGTTACCCTGGTCCCATAAAAGTACTCAGAGACACCAAGTGAATTACCCTAGTCCCATATAAGTATTCCTTGAGCCAAAGTTAGTTACCCTAGCCGCTTTATAAGTACTCCCTGACCCCGAGTGAGTTATCCTAGCCCCTTTATATGTACTACCATACCCCAAGTGAGTTACCCTAGTCCCTTTATAAGTACACCCTGACCGCAAGTGAGTTATCCTAGCCCCTTTATATGTACTCTCTGACGGCAAGTGAGTTACACTAGTCCCATAGTAGTACTCCCTGACCCCAAGTGAGTTACCATAGCCCCTTTATAAGTACACCCTGGCCCCTAGTGAGTTACCGTGGTCACATATAAGTACTCCCAGACACCAAGTGAGTTAGCCTAGTCCAATATAAGTACTCCTTGACCCCAAGTGAGTTACCATAGCCCCTTTATAAGTACTCTCAGACCCCAAGTGAGTTATCCTAGCCCCTTTATATGTACTCTCTGACAGCAAGTGAGTTACCCTAGTCCCATATAAGTACTCCTTGACCCCAAGTGAGTTACCATAGCCCCTTTATAAGTACTCCCAGACCCCAAGTAAGTTATCCTAGCCCCTTTATATGTACTCCCTGACCCCAAGTGAGTTACCATAGCACCTTTATAAGTACTCCCTGAACCCAAGTGAGTTATCCTAGTCCCTTTATATGTACTCTTTGATGGCAAGTGAGTTACACTAGTCCCATAGAAGTACTCCCTGACCCCAAGTGAGTTATCCTAGCCCCTTATAAGTACTCCCTGACCTCAAGTGAGTTATCATAGCCCTTTTATATGTACTCTCTGACCGGAAGTGAGTTACCCTATCCCTTCTATATGTACTCTCTGACCGCAAGTGAGTTACCCTAGCCCCTTTATATGTACTCCCCGACCCCAAGTGAGTTATTCTATCCCCTTTATATGTACTCTCTGACTTCCAGTGAGTTACCCTAGTCCCATATAAGAACTCCCTGTCCCTAAGTGAGTACCCTAGTCCCATAGAAGTACTCCCTGACCCCAAGTGAGTTATCCTAGCAACTTTATATGTACTCTCTGACCGAAAGTGAGTTTTCCTAGCCCCTTTATATGTACTCCCAGACCCCAAGTGAGTTACCCTAGTCCCTTGTAAGTACTTCCTGACCCCAAGTGAGTTACCCTAGGCCCTTAATAAGTTCACCCTGGCCCCAAGTGAGTTACCCTGGTCCCATAAAAGTACTCAGAGACACCAAGTGAATTACCCTAGTCCCATATAAGTATTCCTTGAGCCAAAGTTAGTTACCCTAGCCGCTTTATAAGTACTCCCTGACCCCGAGTGAGTTATCCTAGCCCCTTTATATGTACTACCATACCCCAAGTGAGTTACCCTAGTCCCTTTATAAGTACACCCTGACCGCAAGTGAGTTATCCTAGCCCCTTTATATGTACTCTCTGACGGGAAGTGAGTTACACTAGTCCCATAGTAGTACTCCCTGACCCCAAGTGAGTTACCATAGCCCCTTTATAAGTACACCCTGGCCCCTAGTGAGTTACCGTGGTCACATATAAGTACTCCCAGACACCAAGTGAGTTAGCCTAGTCCAATATAAGTACTCCTTGACCCCAAGTGAGTTACCATAGCCCCTTTATAAGTACTCTCAGACCCCAAGTGAGTTATCCTAGCCCCTTTATATGTACTCTCTGACAGCAAGTGAGTTACCCTAGTCCCATATAAGTACTCCTTGACCCCAAGTGAGTTACCATAGCCCCTTTATAAGTACTCCCAGACCCCAAGTAAGTTATCCTAGCCCCTTTATATGTACTCCCTGACCCCAAGTGAGTTACCATAGCACCTTTATAAGTACTCCCTGAACCCAAGTGAGTTATCCTAGTCCCTTTATATGTACTCTTTGATGGCAAGTGAGTTACACTAGTCCCATAGAAGTACTCCCTGACCCCAAGTGAGTTATCCTAGCCCCTTATAAGTACTCCCTGACCTCAAGTGAGTTATCATAGCCCTTTTATATGTACTCTCTGACCGGAAGTGAGTTACCCTATCCCTTTTATATGTACTCTCTGACCGCAAGTGAGTTACCCTAGCCCCTTTATATGTACTCCCCGACCCCAAGTGAGTTATTCTATCCCCTTTATATGTACTCTCTGACTTCCAGTGAGTTACCCTAATCCCATATAAGAACTTCCTGTCCCTAAGTGAGTACCCTAGTCCCAAGTAAGTACTCCCTGTCCCTAAGTGAGTACCCTAGTCCCAAATAAGTACTCCCTGACCCCAAGTGAGTTACCTTAGCCCCTTTATAAGTACTCCCTGACCACAAGTGAGTTACCCTAGCCCCTTTATAAGTAAACCCTGGCCTCAAGTGAGTTACCCTAGTCCCATAGAAGTACTCCCTGACCCCAAGTGAGTTACCCTAGTCACTTACAAGTACTCCCTGACCCCAAGTGAGTTACCCTATTTCCATAGAAGTACTCCCTGACCCCAAATGTGGTGTCCTAGCCCCTTTATATGAACTCTCTGACCGCAAGAGAGTTACCCTAGTCCCATATAAGTACTCCCTGACCCCAAGTGAGTTACCCTAGCCCCTATATAAGTACCCCCTGACCCCAAGTGAGTTATCCTTGCCCCTTTATATGTACTCTCTGACCGCAAGTGAGTTACCCTAGTCACATAGAATTACTCCCTGACCCCAAGTGAGTTACCCTAGTCCCATGGAAGTACTCCCTGACCCCAAGTGAATTACCGTAGTCCCATGGAAGTACTCCCTGACCCCAAGTGAGTTATCCTAGCCCCTTATAAGTACTCCCTGTCCCAAGTAAGTTATCCTAGCCCTTTAATATGTACTCTCTGACCGCAAGTGAGTTACCCTAGCCCCTTTATATGTACTCTCTGACCGCAAGTGAGTTATCCTAGCCGCTTTATATGTACTCCCAGACCCCAAGTGAGATACACTAGTCCCTTATAAGTACTCCCTGAACCCAAGAGTGATACCCTAGACCTTTAATAAGTGCACCCTGGCCCCAAGTGCGTTACCCTGGTCCCATATAAGTACTTACAGGCACCAAGTGTGTTACCCTAGTCCCATATAAGTACTCCTTGACCCAAAGTGAGTTACCCGAGCCCCTTTTTTAGTACTCCCTGACCCCAAGGGAGTTACCCTAGTCCCATAGTAGTACTCCCTGACCTCAAGTGAGTTACCATAGCACCTTTATAAGTACTCCCTGAACCCAAGTGAGTTATCCTAGCCCCTTTATATGTACTCTCTGACGGCAAGTGAGTAACACTAGTCCCATAGTAGTACTCCCTGACCCCAAGTGAGTTACCTTATCCCCTTTATAAGAACTCCATGACCCCGAGTAAGTTATCCTAGCCCCTTTATATGTACTCTCTGATGGCAAGTGAGTTACACTAGTCCCATAGTAGTACTCCCTGACCCCAAGTGAGTTACCCTAGTCCCATAGAAGTACTCCCTGACCCCAAGTGAATTACCGTAGTCCCATGGAAGTACTCCTTGACCCCATGTGAGTTATCCTAGCCCCTTATAAGTACTCCCTGTCCCAAGTAAGTTATCCTAGTCCTTTAATATGTACTCTCTGACCGCAAGTGAGTTACCCTAGCCCCTTTATATGTACTCTCTGACCGCAAGTGAGTTATCCTAGCCGCTTTATATGTACTCCCAGACCCTAAGTGAGATACACTAGTCCCTTATAAGTACTCCCTGAACCCAAGAGTGATACCCTAGACCTTTAATAAGTGCACCCTGGCCCCAAGTGAGTTACCCTGGTCCCTTATAAGTACTTACAGGCACCAAGTGTGTTACCCTAGTCCCATATAAGTACTCCTTGACCCAAAGTGAGTTACCCTAGCCCCTTTTTAAGTACTCCCTGACCCCAAGTGAGTTACCATAGCACCTTTATAAGTACTCCCTGAACCCAAGTGAGTTATCCTAGCCCCTTTATATGTACTCTCTGACGGCAAGTGAGTAACACTAGTCCCATAGTAGTACTCCCTGACCCCAAGTGAGTTACCTTAGCCCCTTTATAAGAACTCCCTGACCCCGTGTAAGTTTTCCTAGCCCCTTTATATGTACCCTCTGATGGCAAGTGAGTTACACTAGTCCCATAGTAGTACTCCCTGACCCCAAGTGAGTTACCCTAGTCCCATAGAAGTACTCCCTGACCCCAAGTGAGTTACCATAGCCCCTTTATAAGTACTCCCTGACCCCAAGTGAGTTAACATTGCCCCTTTATAAGTACTCCCTGACCCCAAGTGAGTTATCCCAGCCCCTTATAAGTACTCCCTGACCCCAAGTAAGTTATCCTAGCCCTTTTATATGTACTCTCTGACCGCCAGTGAGTTACCCTAGCCCCATTATATGTACACTCTGACCGCAAGTGAGTTACCCTAGTCCCATAGTAGTACTCCCTGACCCCTATTTAGTTACCATAGCACCTTTATAAGTACTCCCTGACCCCAAGTGAGTTATCCTAGCCCTTTCATATGTACTCTCTGACGGCAAGTAAGTTACACTAGTCCCATAGTAGTACTCCCTGACCCCAAGTGAGTTATACTAGCCCCTTTATATGTACTCTCTGACGGCAAGTGAGTTACACTAGTCCCATAGTAGTACTCCCTGACCCCAAGTGAGTTACCATAGCCCCTTTATAAGTACTCCCTGACCCCAAGTGAGTTACCCTAGCCCCTTTATATGTACTCCCAGACCCCAAGTGAGTTACCCTAGTCCCTTGTAACTACTACCTGAACCCAAGTGAGTAACCCTAGCCCCTTTATAAGTACACCCTGGCCCCAAGTGAGTTACCCTGGTCCCAAATAAGTACTCCCAGACACCAAGTGAGTTAGCCTAGTCCAATATAAGTACTCCTTGACCCCAAGTGAGTTACCATAGCCGCTTTATAAGTACTCCCTGACCCCGAGTGAGTTATCCTAGCCACTTTATATGTACTACCATACCCCAAGTGAGTTACCCTAGTCCCTTTATAAGTACACCCTGGCCCCAAATGAGTTACCCTGGTCCCATATATGTACTCCCAGACACCAAGTGAGTTAGCCTAGTCCAATATAAGTACTCCTTGAGCCAAAGTTAGTTACCCTAGCCACTTTATAAGTACTCCCTGACCCCAAGTGAGTTACCCTAGACCCATAGAAGTACTCCCTGACCCAAAGTGAGTTACCCTAGTCCCATAGAAGTACTCCCTGCCCCAAGTGAGTTATCCTAGCAACTTTATATGTACTCTCTGACCGAGAGTGAGTTATCCTAGCTCCTTTATATGTACTCCCAGACCCCAAGTGTGTTACCCTAGTCCCTTATAAGTACTCCCTGAATCCAAGTGAGTTACCCTAATCCCATAGAAGTACTCCCTGACCCCAAGTGAGTTACCCTAGTCCCTTATAAGTACTTCCTGAACCAAAGTGAGTTACCCTAGCCCCTTAAAAAGTTCACCCTGGCCCCAAGTGAGTTACCCTGGTCCCATATAAGTACTCACAGACACCAAGTGAGTTACCCTAGTCCCATATAAGTACTCCTTGACCCAAAGTGAGTTACCCTAGCCACTTTATAAGTACTCCCTGACCCCAAGTGAGTTACCCTAATCCCATATAAGTACTCCCAGACCCCAAGTGAGTTACCATATCACCTTTATAAGTACTCCCTGACACCTATTGAGTTATCCTAGCCCTTTTATATGTACTCCCTGACCCCAAGTGAGTTATCCTAGCCCCTTTATATGTACTCCCTGACCCCAAGTTAGTTACACTAGCCCCGATATAAGTACTCCATGACCCCAAGTGAGTTATCCAAGCCCTTTATATGTACTCTCTGACCGCAAGTGAGTTACCCTAGTCCCATAGAAGTACTACCTGACCACAAGTGAGTTACCATATCACCTTTATAAGTACTCCCTGACCCCAAGTGAGTTACCCTAGCCCCTTTATATGTACTCCCAGACCCCAAGTGAGTTACCCTAGTCCCTTGTAACTACTACCTGACCCCAAGTGAGTAACCCTAGCCCCTTTATAAGTACACCCTGGCCCCAAGTGAGTTACCCTGGTCCCAAATAAGTACTCCCAGACACCAAGTGAGTTAGCCTAGTCCAATATAAGTACTCCTTGACCCCAAGTGAGTTACCATAGCCGCTTTATAAGTACTCCCTGACCCCGAGTGAGTTATCCTAGCCACTTTATATGTACTACCATACCCCAAGTGAGTTACCCTAGTCCCTTTATAAGTACACCCTGGCCCCAAATGAGTTACCCTGGTCCCATATATGTACTCCCAGACACCAAGTGAGTTAGCCTAGTCCAATATAAGTACTCCTTGAGCCAAAGTTAGTTACCCTAGCCACTTTATAAGTACTCCCTGACCCCAAGTGAGTTACCCTAGACCCATAGAAGTACTCCCTGACCCAAAGTGAGTTACCCTAGTCCCATAGAAGTACTCCCTGCCCCAAGTGAGTTGTCCTAGCAACTTTATATGTACTCTCTGACCGAGAGTGAGTTATCCTAGCTCCTTTATATGTACTCCCAGACCCCAAGTGTGTTACCCTAGTCCCTTATAAGTACTCCCTGAATCCAAGTGAGTTACCCTAATCCCATAGAAGTACTCCCTGACCCCAAGTGAGTTACCCTAGTCCCTTATAAGTACTTCCTGAACCCAAGTGAGTTACCCTAGCCCCTTAATAAGTTCACCCTGGCCCCAAGTGAGTTACCCTGGTCCCATATAAGTATTCACAGACACCAAGTGAGTTACCCTAGTCCCATATAAGTACTCCTTGACCCAAAGTGAGTTACCCTAGCCACTTTATAAGTACTCCCTGACCCCAAGTGAGTTACCCTAATCCCATATAAGTACTCCCAGACCCCAAGTGAGTTACCATATCACCTTTATAAGTACTCCCTGACCCCTATTGAGTTATCCTAGCCCTTTTATATGTACTCCCTGACCCCAAGTGAGTTATCCTAGCCCCTTTATATGTACTCCCTGACCCCAAGTTAGTTACACTAGCCCCGATATAAGTACTCCATGACCCCAAGTGAGTTATCCAAGCCCTTTATATGTACTCTCTGACCGCAAGTGAGTTACCCTAGTCCCATAGAAGTACTCCCTGACCACAAGTGAGTTACCATATCACCTTTATAAGTACTCCCTGACCCCTAGTGAGGTATCCTAGCCCCTTTATATGTACTCCCTGACCCAAAGTGAGTTACCCTAGTCCCATAGAAGTACTCCCTGACCCCAAGTGAGTTACCATATCACCTTTATAAGTACTCCCTGACCCCAAGTGAGTTATACTAGCCCCTTTATATGTACTCTCTGACGGCAAGTGAGTTACACTAGTCCCATAGTAGTACTCCCTGACCCCAAGTGAGTTACCATAGCCCCTTTATAAGTACTCCCTGACCCCAAGTGAGTTACCCAAGCCCCTTTATATATACTCCCAGACCCCAAGTGAGTTACCCTAGTCCCTTGTAACTACTCCCTGACCCCAAGTGAGTAACCCTAGCCCCTTTATAAGTACACCCTGGCCCCAAGTGAGTTACACTAGCCCCGATATAAGTACTCCATGACCCCAAGTGAGTTATCCAAGCCCTTTATATGTACTCTCTGACCGCAAGTGAGTTACCCTAGTCCCATAGAAGTACTCCCTGACCACAAGTGAGTTACCATATCACCTTTATAAGTACTCCCTGACCCCTAGTGAGGTATCCTAGCCCCTTTATATGTACTCCCTGACCCAAAGTGAGTTACCCTAGTCCCATAGAAGTACTCCCTGACCCCAAGTGAGTTACCATATCACCTTTATAAGTACTACCTGACCCCTAGTGAGTTATCCTAGCCCCTTTATATGTACTCCCTGACCCAAACTGAGTTAACCAAGCCCCTTTATATGTACTCCCTGACCCTAAATGGGTTACCCTAGTTTCTTATAAGTACTCCCTGACCACAAATGTGCTACCTTAGTCCCAAAAATGTACTTCCTGACCCCAAGTGTGTTACCTTAGTCACATAAATGTACTCCCTGACCCCAAGTGAGTTATCCTATCCCCTTTATATGAACTCTCTGACCGCAAGTGAGTTACCCTAGTCCTATATAAGAACTCCCTGTCCCTAAGTGAGTAACCTAGTCCCAAATAAGTACTCCCTGACCCCAAGTGAGTTATCCTAGCCCCTTTATATGTACTCTCTGACTGCAAGTGAGTTACCCTACCCCCTTTATAAGTACTCTCCGACCCCAAGTGAGTTTCCTAGCCCCTTTATATGTACTCTCTGACCGCAAGTGAGTTACCCTAGTCCCATATATGTACTCCTTGACCCTATGTGAGTTACCCTAGTCCCATATAAGAACTCCCTGTCCCTAAGTGAGTACCCTAGTCCCAAATAAGTACTCCCTGACCCCAAGTGAGTTACCTTAGCCTCTTTATAAGTACTCCCTGACCACAAGTGAGATACCCTAGTCCCATAGAAGTACTCCCTGACCCCAAGTGAGTTACCCTAGCCCCTTAATAAGTTCACCCTGGCCCCAAGTGAGTTACCCTGGTCCCATATAAGTATTGACAGACACCAAGTGAGTTACCCTAGTCCCATATAAGTACTCCTTGACCCAAAGTGAGTTACCCTAGCCACTTTATAAGTACTCCCTGACCCCAAGTGAGTTACCCTAATCCCATATAAGTACTCCCAGACCCCAAGTGAGTTACCATATCACCTTTATAAGTACACCCTGACCCCTAGTGAGTTATCCTAGCCCTTTTATATGTACTCCCTGCCCAAAGTGAGTTACCCTAGCCCCTTTATATGTACTCCCTGACCCTAAGTGGGTTACCCTAGTCCCTTATATGTACTCCCTGACCCCAAGTGAGTTATCCTAGCCCCTTTATATGTACTCTCTGACGGCAAGTGAGTTACACTAGTCCCATAGTAGTACTCCCTGACCCCAAGTGAGTTACCATAGCCCCTTTATAAGTACTCCCTGACCCCAAGTGAGTTAACATTGCCCCCTTATAAGTACTCCCTGACCCCAAGTGAGTTATCCCAGCCCCTTATAAGTACTCCCTGACCCCAAGTAAGTTATCCTAGCCCTTTTATATGTACTCTCTGACCGCCAGTGAGTTACCCTAGCCCCATTATATGTACACTCTGACCGCAAGTGAGTTACCCTAGCCCCTTTATATGTACTCTCTGACGGCAAGTAAGTTACACTAGTCCCATAGTAGTACTCCCTGACCCCAAGTGAGTTATACTAGCCCCTTTATATGTACTCTCTGACGGCAAGTGAGTTACACTAGTCCCATAGTAGTACTCCCTGACCCCAAGTGAGTTACCATAGCCCCTTTATAAGTACTCCCTGACCCCAAGTGAGTTACCCTAGTCCCTTATAAGTACTTCCTGAACCCAAGTGAGTTACCCTAGCCCCTTAATAAGTTCACCCTGGCCCCAAGTGAGTTACCCTGGTCCCATATAAGTATTCACAGACACCAAGTGAGTTACCCTAGTCCCATATAAGTACTCCTTGACCCAAAGTGAGTTACCCTAGCCACTTTATAAGTACTCCCTGACCCCAAGTGAGTTACCCTAATCCCATATAAGTACTCCCAGACCCCAAGTGAGTTACCATATCACCTTTATAAGTACTCCCTGACCCCTATTGAGTTATCCTAGCCCTTTTATATGTACTCCCTGACCCCAAGTGAGTTATCCTAGCCCCTTTATATGTACTCCCTGACCCCAAGTTAGTTACACTAGCCCCGATATAAGTACTCCATGACCCCAAGTGAGTTATCCAAGCCCTTTATATGTACTCTCTGACCGCAAGTGAGTTACCCTAGTCCCATAGAAGTACTCCCTGACCACAAGTGAGTTACCATATCACCTTTATAAGTACTCCCTGACCCCTAGTGAGGTATCCTAGCCCCTTTATATGTACTCCCTGACCCAAAGTGAGTTACCCTAGTCCCATAGAAGTACTCCCTGACCCCAAGTGAGTTACCATATCACCTTTATAAGTACTACCTGACCCCTAGTGAGTTATCCTAGCCCCTTTATATGTACTCCCTGACCCAAACTGAGTTAACCAAGCCCCTTTATATGTACTCCCTGACCCTAAATGGGTTACCCTAGTTTCTTATTAGTACTCCCTGACCACAAATGTGCTACCTTAGTCCCAAAAATGTACTTCCTGACCCCAAGTGTGTTACCTTAGTCACATAAATGTACTCCCTGACCCCAAGTGAGTTATCCTATCCCCTTTATATGAACTCTCTGACCGCAAGTGAGTTACCCTAGTCCTATATAAGAACTCCCTGTCCCTAAGTGAGTAACCTAGTCCCAAATAAGTACTCCCTGACCCCAAGTGAGTTATCCTAGCCCCTTTATATGTACTCTCTGACTGCAAGTGAGTTACCCTACCCCCTTTATAAGTACTCCCCGACCCCAAGTGAGTTTCCTAGCCCCTTTATATGTACTCTCTGACCGCAAGTGAGTTACCCTAGTCCCATATATGTACTCCTTGACCCTATGTGAGTTACCCTAGTCCCATATAAGAACTCCCTGTCCCTAAGTGAGTACCCTAGTCCCAAATAAGTACTCCCTGACCCCAAGTGAGTTACCTTAGCCCCTTTATAAGTACTCCCTGACCACAAGTGAGATACCCTAGTCCCATAGAAGTACTCCCTGACCCCAAGTGAGTTACCCTAGCCCCTTAATAAGTTCACCCTGGCCCCAAGTGAGTTACCCTGGTCCCATATAAGTATTGACAGACACCAAGTGAGTTACCCTAGTCCCATATAAGTACTCCTTGACCCAAAGTGAGTTACCCTAGCCACTTTATAAGTACTCCCTGACCCCAAGTGAGTTACCCTAATCCCATATAAGTACTCCCAGACCCCAAGTGAGTTACCATATCACCTTTATAAGTACACCCTGACCCCTAGTGAGTTATCCTAGCCCTTTTATATGTACTCCCTGCCCAAAGTGAGTTACCCTAGCCCCTTTATATGTACTCCCTGACCCTAAGTGGGTTACCCTAGTCCCTTATATGTACTCCCTGACCCCAAGTGAGTTATCCTAGCCCCTTTATATGTACTCTCTGACGGCAAGTGAGTTACACTAGTCCCATAGTAGTACTCCCTGACCCCAAGTGAGTTACCATAGCCCCTTTATAAGTACTCCCTGACCCCAAGTGAGTTAACATTGCCCCCTTATAAGTACTCCCTGACCCCAAGTGAGTTATCCCAGCCCCTTATAAGTACTCCCTGACCCCAAGTAAGTTATCCTAGCCCTTTTATATGTACTCTCTGACCGCCAGTGAGTTACCCTAGCCCCATTATATGTACACTCTGACCGCAAGTGAGTTACCCTAGCCCCTTTATATGTACTCTCTGACGGCAAGTAAGTTACACTAGTCCCATAGTAGTACTCCCTGACCCCAAGTGAGTTATACTAGCCCCTTTATATGTACTCTCTGACGGCAAGTGAGTTACACTAGTCCCATATAAGTACTCCCTGACTGCAAGTGAGTTATCCTAGCCCCTTATAAGTACTCCCTGACCCCAAGTGAGTTATCCTAGGCCCTTTATATGTACTCTCTCACCATAAGTGAGTTATCCTAACCCTTTTATATGTACTCCCAGACACCAAGTGAGTCATCCTAGTCGCTTTATATGTACTCCCCGACCCCAAGTGAGATACCCTAGTCCCTTATAAGTACTCCCTGATCCCAAGTGAGTTACCCTAGTTCTTTAATAAGTACACCCTGGCCCCAAGTGTGTTACCCTGGTCCCATATAATTACTCACAGACACCAAGTGAGTTATCCTAGCCCCTTTTGTATTTACTCTCTGACCGCAAGTGAGTTACCCGAGTCCCATAAAGTACTCCCTGACCCCAAGTGAGTTACCATATCACCTTTATTAGTACTCCCTGACCCCATGTGAGTTATCCTAGCCCTTTATATGTACTCTCTGACCGCAAGTGAGTTAATCTAGCCCCTTTATATCTACTCCCAGACCCCAAGTGAGTTACCCTAGTGCCTTATAAGTACTCCCTGACCCCAAGTGAGTTGCCCTAGCCCCTAATAAGTACACCCTGACCCCATGTAAGTTACCCTGGTCCCATATAAGTACTCACAGACACCAAGTGATTTACCCTAGTCAAATATAAATAATCCTTGACCCAAAGTGAGTCACCCTAGCCCCTTTATATGTACTCTCTGACAGCAAGTGAGTTACCCTAGTCCCATATAAGTACTCCCTGACCCCAAGTGAGTTACCATATCTCCTTTATAAGTACTCCCTGACCCAAAGTGAGTTATCCTAGCCCCTTTATATGTACCCTCTGACCGCAAGTAAGTTACCCTACTCCCATAGTAGTACTCCCTGACCTCAAGTGAGTTATCGTGGCCCCTTTATAAGTACTCTCTGACCGCAAGTGAGTTACCCTAGTCCCATAGAAGTACACCTTGACCCCAAGTGAATTACCATAGCCCCTTTATAAGTACTCCCAGACCCCAAGTGAGTTACCCTAGTCCCTTATAAGTACACCCTGACCCCAAGTGAGTTACCCTAGCCCCTTGATAAATACTCCCTGACTGCAAGTGAGTTATCCTAGCTCCTTATAAGTACTCCCTGACCCCAAGTGAGTTATCCTAGGCCCTTTATATGTACTCTCTGACCACAAGTGAGTTATCCTAGCCCCTTTATATGTACTCCCAGACACCAAGTGAGTTATTCTAGTCGCTTTATATGTACTCCCAGACCCCAAGTGAGTTACCCTGGTCCCATATAAGTACTCACAGACACCAAGTGTGTTACCCTAGCCCCTTAATAAGTACACCCTGACCCCAAGTGAGTTACCCTGGTCCCATATAAGTACTCACAGACACCAAGTCAGTTACCCTAGTCCCATAGAAGTACTCCTTGACCCAAAGTGAGTTACCCTAGTCCCATATCAGTACTCCCTGACCCCAAGTGAGTTATCCTAGCCCCTTTTGTATGTACTCTCTGACGGCAAGTGAGTTATCCTAGCCCCTTTATATTTACTCCTAGACCTCAAGTGTGTTACCCTGGTGCCTTATAAGTACTGCCTGACCCCAAGTGTGTTATCCTAGCCCCTTAATAAGTACATCCTGGCCCCAAGTGAGTTACCCTGGTCCCATATAAGTACTCACAGACACCAAGTGTGTTAACTTAGCCCCTTAATAAGTACACCCTGGCCCCAAGTGAGTTACCCTGGTTCCATATAAGTACTCACAGACACCAATTGAGTTACCCTAGTCCCATATAAGTACTCCTTGACCCAAAGTGAGTCACCATAGCCCCTTTATATGTACTCTCTGACCGCAAGTGAGTTATCCTAGCCCCTTTATATGTACTCTTCACCCCCCAAGTGAGTTACCCTAGTCCCTTATAACTACTCCCAGACACCAAGTGAGTTACCCTAGTACGATAGAAGTGCTCCCTGACCCCAAGTGAATTACCCTAGCCCCTATATAAGTACTCCCTGACCCCAAGTGAATTATCCTTGCCCCTTTATATGTACTCTCTGACCGCAAGTGAGTTACCCTAGTCACATAGAGGTACTCCCTGACCCCAAGTGAGTTATCGTGGCCCCTTTATATGTACACTCTGACCGCAAGTGTGTTACCCTAGCCCCTTTATATGTACTCTCTGACCGCAAGTGAGTTACCCTAGTCCCATAGTAGTACTCCCTGACCCCTATTTAGTTACCATAGCACCTTTATAAGTACTCCCTGACCCCAAGTGAGTTATCCTAGCCCTTTCATATGTACTCTCTGACGGTAAGTAAGTTACACTAGTCCCATAGTAGTACTCCCTGACCCCAAGTGAGTTATACTAGCCCCTTTATATGTACTCTCTGACGGCAAGTGAGTTACACTAGTCCCATATAAGTACTCCCTGACTGCAAGTGAGTTATCCTAGCCCCTTATAAGTACTCCCTGACCCCAAGTGAGTTATCCTAGGCCCTTTATATGTACTCTCTCACCATAAGTGAGTTATCCTAACCCTTTTATATGTACTCCCAGACACCAAGTGAGTCATCCTAGTCGCTTTATATGTACTCCCAGACCCCAAGTGAGATACCCTAGTCCCTTATAAGTACTCCCTGATCCCAAGTGAGTTACCCTAGTTCTTTAATAAGTACACCCTGGCCCCAAGTGTGTTACCCTGGTCCCATATAATTACTCACAGACACCAAGTGAGTTATCCTAGCCCCTTTTGTATTTACTCTCTGACCGCAAGTGAGTTACCCGAGTCCCATAAAGTACTCCCTGACCCCAAGTGAGTTACCATATCACCTTTATTAGTACTCCCTGACCCCATGTGAGTTATCCTAGCCCTTTATATGTACTCTCTGACCGCAAGTGAGTTAATCTAGCCCCTTTATATCTACTCCCAGACCCCAAGTGAGTTACCCTAGTGCCTTATAAGTACTCCCTGACCCCAAGTGAGTTGCCCTAGCCCCTAATAAGTACACCCTGACCCCATGTAAGTTACCCTGGTCCCATATAAGTACTCACAGACACCAAGTGATTTACCCTAGTCAAATATAAGTAATCCTTGACCCAAAGTGAGTCACCCTAGCCCCTTTATATGTACTCTCTGACAGCAAGTGAGTTACCCTAGTCCCATATAAGTACTCCCTGACCCCAAGTGAGTTACCATATCTCCTTTATAAGTACTCCCTGACCCAAAGTGAGTTATCCTAGCCCCTTTATATGTACCCTCTGACCGCAAGTAAGTTACCCTACTCCCATAGTAGTACTCCCTGACCTCAAGTGAGTTATCGTGGCCCCTTTATAAGTACTCTCTGACCGCAAGTGAGTTACCCTAGTCCCATAGAAGTACACCTTGACCCCAAGTGAATTACCATAGCCCCTTTATAAGTACTCCCAGACCCCAAGTGAGTTACCCTAGTCCCTTATAAGTACACCCTGACCCCAAGTGAGTTACCCTAGCCCCTTGATAAATACTCCCTGACTGCAAGTGAGTTATCCTAGCTCCTTATAAGTACTCCCTGACCCCAAGTGAGTTATCCTAGGCCCTTTATATGTACTCTCTGACCACAAGTGAGTTATCCTAGCCCCTTTATATGTACTCCCAGACACCAAGTGAGTTATTCTAGTCGCTTTATATGTACTCCCAGACCCCAAGTGAGTTACCCTGGTCCCATATAAGTACTCACAGACACCAAGTGTGTTACCCTAGCCCCTTAATAAGTACACCCTGACCCCAAGTGAGTTACCCTGGTCCCATATAAGTACTCACAGACACCAAGTCAGTTACCCTAGTCCCATAGAAGTACTCCTTGACCCAAAGTGAGTTACCCTAGTCCCATATCAGTACTCCCTGACCCCAAGTGAGTTATCCTAGCCCCTTTTGTATGTACTCTCTGACGGCAAGTGAGTTATCCTAGCCCCTTTATATTTACTCCTAGACCTCAAGTGTGTTACCCTGGTGCCTTATAAGTACTGCCTGACCCCAAGTGTGTTATCCTAGCCCCTTAATAAGTACATCCTGGCCCCAAGTGAGTTACCCTGGTCCCATATAAGTACTCACAGACACCAAGTGTGTTAACTTAGCCCCTTAATAAGTACACCCTGGCCCCAAGTGAGTTACCCTGGTTCCATATAAGTACTCACAGACACCAATTGAGTTACCCTAGTCCCATATAAGTACTCCTTGACCCAAAGTGAGTCACCATAGCCCCTTTATATGTACTCTCTGACCGCAAGTGAGTTATCCTAGCCCCTTTATATGTACTCTTCACCCCCCAAGTGAGTTACCCTAGTCCCTTATAACTACTCCCAGACACCAAGTGAGTTACCCTAGTACGATAGAAGTGCTCCCTGACCCCAAGTGAATTACCCTAGCCCCTATATAAGTACTCCCTGACCCCAAGTGAATTATCCTTGCCCCTTTATATGTACTCTCTGACCGCAAGTGAGTTACCCTAGTCACATAGAGGTACTCCCTGACCCCAAGTGAGTTATCGTGGCCCCTTTATATGTACACTCTGACCGCAAGTGTGTTACCCTAGCCCCTTTATATGTACTCTCTGACCGCAAGTGAGTTACCCTAGTCCCATAGTAGTACTCCCTGACCCCTATTTAGTTACCATAGCACCTTTATAAGTACTCCCTGACCCCAAGTGAGTTATCCTAGCCCTTTCATATGTACTCTCTGACGGTAAGTAAGTTACACTAGTCCCATAGTAGTACTCCCTGACCCCAAGTGAGTTATACTAGCCCCTTTGTATGTACTCTCTGACGGCAAGTGAGTTACACTAGTCCCATAGTAGTACTCCCTGACCCCAAGTGAGTTACCATAGCCCCTTTATAAGTACTCCCTGACCCCAAGTGAGTTACCCTAGCCCCTTTATATGTACTCCCAGACCCCAAGTGAGTTACCCTAGTCCCTTGTAACTACTACCTGACCCCAAGTGAGTAACCCTAGCCCCTTTATAAGTACACCCTGGCCCCAAGTGAGTTACCCTGGTCCCAAATAAGTACTCCCAGACACCAAGTGAGTTAGCCTAGTCCAATATAAGTACTCCTTGACCCCAAGTGAGTTACCATAGCCGCTTTATAAGTACTCCCTGACCCCGAGTGAGTTATCCTAGCCACTTTATATGTACTACCATACCCCAAGTGAGTTACCCTAGTCCCTTTATAAGTACACCCTGGCCCCAAATGAGTTACCCTGGTCCCATACAGGGTTTTATCCTAACAGAGAAGCATAGGAGATTCGTGTTAGTTGACTATAGAGCCGTGGAGCATGGAATCCGAGAGCCCTCATTGGTCAATTCCGTGTAGTGCCAACATAAAATAGGTCGTTGCCAACAGATTTTGTCTCTAATGCTTCTCGTAAGTGGAAATAGCAGAAATGTCAAAAAAGTGAGGTTACTAAAGGTAAAAGTAAATATTAATGAAGGGATAATAATAAAGGGTATGTGACAGTAAAAATAAATATGATGTAAAGTCAACTTTAATGTTCAATGTATTAAATAATATTGATTAAGTGTTTTTTAATGTTCAGTTATCTGTTGTAGTGAAATTAAGAGGCTTCGCTTTAGATATGAATGGAGCGAGGAACCTGAAGAAGATGATTAAAGTAAAGTTTCAAGCGATGGAACTAAGAATTTTGAAGGATATGATATTGTTACGAGACCTCAATTCCTGAACAATTTTTCATTGGTGGTAGAAAACAGTAAGTTGAACCACATAATTTAATTTGTTATATTTTGTAAGTCATAATATAATAAAATGATTGCAGGTAGACTGTAGATTATAATTCCAAGTTTTGCTAATTGCGGCAAAGGTTTTTTGATAAATGTGCAGAAGGAAGAGTGATTTCGATTGCAGCTGCAACGATGCATTACAATAGTTGCAGGGATGTATACAATTTCTATTATCACAATTAATAGTATTTATTATGTAGTTTGTTTCAACCATTAAAGAGAGGCATATTGTATTTAAAGCTACGTAAACTAATTAAGATTATAATTTTGTACATTTACTAAAACACATATTCTTTTACAGAGCCATAGCTGGAAGGTACATGAGCTTTTTATCAAGATTCTATGGATTCAGCGGCTTATGATGATTCAGTATAAGAGGTTTATACTCTGGATGTGGGATGCAACAATTTTCATGTTTGGAATACATCAATTCCTGGCTGCAGTAAACTTTGTATTGGCAATTGTGTAAGTATAATAAATATTTTGAAAAATAATTAAATATAATATTACAAAATCTCTCACTTCTCTTTACAGTTATTTTTGAGTTTTCCCTGACTTGATGAAGCACACAGGATGAAGCTAAAGAAGCTATGGTACAAGCTAGGACAGAGCAATAACATTTGTACATACAATTTCTCAATAGACGTTCCATGAAGAAGCTCTGATTTTTAGATCTGTAGGATTATTTGCCAGTATAAACTTCTACCATAATTGATTATAATTTTCATATTACATTGTACACAAGCTTACAAGATGAAATTAATTAATGTAGTTGCTCACTATCTAACTAAGATAAATGTACTTAAGAATTATAATACTATTACTGAATCAATGATTTGTCATCTGTAATTTTGATTCATCAATTTAATTTGTAAAAGATATGTTTGTAACTATATAAATAAATAATAATTTCATGAATTTAATTAAAACATTCTTTATATTATAATAGCTGTAAAACAACCGATTCATTCATAGAGGGGGGGGGGGGGGAGTTCTCTCAAACAAAAATCCTACAATTAATTATAATAATGGGTTTTTATTTTTAAATCTTACAAAATACACACGGATATTCACTCAGAATACAATAATTACTCTATGTTTTAATTACTCATATTCATACAAGTAAATTAAGCGCATATTCTTCGTCCACGCAAAATCTCATTCCTCTCATGATTTCCATTTGCGATTTATTTCCATTTGCTCTTTTCCAAAAGTTACAGACACTCTATTGACTCACATTCAAATCAAATGATACATTTTTTTTTTTTTTTTTTTTTTTTACGCTGGAGGGAATCCGTTGAGGACTGAGTGCAGGAGTCTTCTCTTTCCTGCTGTGCCGTCTTCGCTAGCATGTTTTCAGTCTATAAAACGAAGACTTGATCTAAGCAGAAAGAGACATACCTGCTAAACCACTCCAGCGGCATGCAAGCTCTACACAGCCATGTCGTATCACGATATTACCATGTAGGGCCGCGCCGGTCGCTATGAATCGCGCCTTCCTTTCTCAATTCTTATTCTAATCTCGATCAAAAATTTGCAATTAAAGATATTGCTCGAAGAGGCCTCCAGCAACTGCATAACAAAGCTCTATTCGCTTTTCAAAACAGTGTAATACATTCTGCAGTTCTGTGGGTGTAATACTCTCGCACAACGCAATGATGTTCTCCTTTAGCTGCTCTACGGTCTCCATCTCCATATTGTACAGCTGGTTTTTTATGATTCCCCATATTCCAAAATCTAGAGGTGCTAGATCAGGGGATCTAGGAGGCCATTCAATTGGACCATTTTTCCCAATCCATCTCCCAGGATATTTCTGGTTCAAATATTGGGTAACAACTCTAGCTGTGTGGGGTGGAGCTCCGTCTTGCTGGAATGTTATCAATTCCGCCTAAAATGTAAAATGAAGTAGCAGAATATTATTAGAAGCTTCATTCCTTAAAATAATGCGTATTTTAAGAATTTATAAAGAAAATTACATTGGTGGCCACGCTTTGGACTCTTACGTTAACTTCATCTGTTAGCATCTGCAAATACTTATTGGCGTTTAAGTTACCCTCGATGAATATCGGGCCGATTATTTTATCCCCTAAAATGCCCAGCCAAACATTAAGTTTCTGCTGGTATTGCGTATGGGATTCGATATATTCATGAGGGTTTTCTTTTGACCAGACTCTCGTATTTTGAATGTTTGGGGCGTGGACCAACACAAACGTGGATTCGTCCGAGAATAAGATATTCTTCGTAAAATTGCAGTCAAAGTCCGTTTTCTCCATTATAATTTTACAGAAAGTATGTCTCCTTTCGTAATCGGCCTCTTTCAATTCCTGGCATCGAAAAATTTTGTACGCACGAAACTTTTCTTTTTTAAGAGTCTTATGAACCGAAAAAATAGAGACTCCGGTTTCCCTACTGATGCTAGAGAGTGATTGACGGGGATTATTGGTGACCGAATCTTCTATACGGTTTTTAACACTATCAGACAATGCTCTTGCTGGTCGTTTATGCTTTACGTGGGTACGATCCAAGCAACCGGTCTCCTCAAATTTCTTAATCAATTTTATAACCATACTGCTGTTTGGTGCCGGACGGTTTGGAAATTCCCTCTGGAATAAATCTTTAATATCCCTTGAGGATCTACCACCGTAATACCACTTGACTATTTGTATTTTTTCATTTACATTCATTTTACACAACTGAAAGTTCCAATAATTTATTAATTTTATACAGAGATATAAAGAAATTCATTCATTTTTAGCTTGAACATATTGTAATCTTAATAGTGTAATACTTACATAGCAATTTTCCTAATTTTATTAATAACTATTTGACAACAATTCGGTATAACCACGAAAATGATCGAAGATAAACAAATGAAAAAACGAATCCTGCACCAAGCACACAAACACACAGAACACACACGTTTTTTCATTTGTTTATCTTCGATCATTTTCGTGGATATACCGAATTGTTGTCAAATAGTTATTAATAAAATTAGGAAAATTGCTATGTAAGTATTACACTATTAAGATTACAATATGTTCAAGCTAAAAATGAATGAATTTCTTTATATCTCTGTATAAAATTAATAAATTATTGGAACTTTCAGTTGTGTAAAATGAATGTAAATGAAAAAATACAAATAGTCAAGTGGTATTACGGTGGTAGATCCTCAAGGGATATTAAAGATTTATTCCAGAGGGAATTTCCAAACCGTCCGGCACCAAACAGCAGTATGGTTATAAAATTGATTAAGAAATTTGAGGAGACCGGTTGCTTGGATCGTACCCACGTAAAGCATAAACGACCAGCAAGAGCATTGTCTGATAGTGTTAAAAACCGTATAGAAGATTCGGTCACCAATAATCCCCGTCAATCACTCTCTAGCATCAGTAGGGAAACCGGAGTCTCTATTTTTTCGGTTCATAAGACTCTTAAAAAAGAAAAGTTTCGTGCGTACAAAATTTTTCGATGCCAGGAATTGAAAGAGGCCGATTACGAAAGGAGACATACTTTCTGTAAAATTATAATGGAGAAAACGGACTTTGACTGCAATTTTACGAAGAATATCTTATTCTCGGACGAATCCACGTTTGTGTTGGTCCACGCCCCAAACATTCAAAATACGAGAGTCTGGTCAAAAGAAAACCCTCATGAATATATCGAATCCCATACGCAATACCAGCAGAAACTTAATGTTTGGCTGGGCATTTTAGGGGATAAAATAATCGGCCCGATATTCATCGAGGGTAACTTAAACGCCAATAAGTATTTGCAGATGCTAACAGATGAAGTTAACGTAAGAGTCCAAAGCGTGGCCACCAATGTAATTTTCTTTATAAATTCTTAAAATACGCATTATTTTAAGGAATGAAGCTTCTAATAATATTCTGCTACTTCATTTTACATTTTAGGCGGAATTGATAACATTCCAGCAAGACGGAGCTCCACCCCACACAGCTAGAGTTGTTACCCAATATTTGAACCAGAAATATCCTGGGAGATGGATTGGGAAAAATGGTCCAATTGAATGGCCTCCTAGATCCCCTGATCTAGCACCTCTAGATTTTGGAATATGGGGAATCATAAAAAACCAGCTGTACAATATGGAGATGGAGACCGTAGAGCAGCTAAAGGAGAACATCATTGGGTTGTGCGAGAGTATTACACCCACAGAACTGCAGAATGTATTACACTGTTTTGAAAAGCGAATAGAGCTTTGTTATGCAGTTGCTGGAGGCCTCTTCGAGCAATATCTTTAATTGCAAATTTTTGATCGAGATTAGAATAAGAATTGAGAAAGGAAGGCGCGATTCATAGCGACCGGCGCGGCCCTACATGGTAATATCGTGATACGACATGGCTGTGTAGAGCTTGCATGCCGCTGGAGTGGTTTAGCAGGTATGTCTCTTTCTGCTTAGATCAAGTCTTCGTTTTATAGACTGAAAACATGCTAGCGAAGACGGCACAGCAGGAAAGAGAAGACTCCTGCACTCAGTCCTCAACGGATTCCCTCCAGCGTAAAAAAAAAAAAAAAAAAAAAAATGTATCATTTGATTTGAATGTGAGTCAATAGAGTGTCTGTAACTTTTGGAAAAGAGCAAATGGAAATAAATCGCAAATGGAAATCATGAGAGGAATGAGATTTTGCGTGGACGAAGAATATGCGCTTAATTTACTTGTATGAATATGAGTAATTAAAACATAGAGTAATTATTGTATTCTGAGTGAATATCCGTGTGTATTTTGTAAGATTTAAAAATAAAAACCCATTATTATAATTAATTGTAGGATTTTTGTTTGAGAGAACTCCCCCCCCCCCCCCCCCCCTCTATGAATGAATCGGTTGTTTTACAGCTATTATAATATAAAGAATGTTTTAATTAAATTCATGAAATTATTATTTATTTATATAGTTACAAACATATCTTTTACAAATTAAATTGATGAATCAAAATTACAGATGACAAATCATTGATTCAGTAATAGTATTATAATTCTTAAGTACATTTATCTTAGTTAGATAGTGAGCAACTACATTAATTAATTTCATCTTGTAAGCTTGTGTACAATGTAATATGAAAATTATAATCAATTATGGTAGAAGTTTATACTGGCAAATAATCCTACAGATCTAAAAATCAGAGCTTCTTCATGGAACGTCTATTGAGAAATTGTATGTACAAATGTTATTGCTCTGTCCTAGCTTGTACCATAGCTTCTTTAGCTTCATCCTGTGTGCTTCATCAAGTCAGGGAAAACTCAAAAATAACTGTAAAGAGAAGTGAGAGATTTTGTAATATTATATTTAATTATTTTTCAAAATATTTATTATACTTACACAATTGCCAATACAAAGTTTACTGCAGCCAGGAATTGATGTATTCCAAACATGAAAATTGTTGCATCCCACATCCAGAGTATAAACCTCTTATACTGAATCATCATAAGCCGCTGAATCCATAGAATCTTGATAAAAAGCTCATGTACCTTCCAGCTATGGCTCTGTAAAAGAATATGTGTTTTAGTAAATGTACAAAATTATAATCTTAATTAGTTTACGTAGCTTTAAATACAATATGCCTCTCTTTAATGGTTGAAACAAACTACATAATAAATACTATTAATTGTGATAATAGAAATTGTATACATCCCTGCAACTATTGTAATGCATCGTTGCAGCTGCAATCGAAATCACTCTTCCTTCTGCACATTTATCAAAAAACCTTTGCCGCAATTAGCAAAACTTGGAATTATAATCTACAGTCTACCTGCAATCATTTTATTATATTATGACTTACAAAATATAACAAATTAAATTATGTGGTTCAACTTACTGTTTTCTACCACCAATGAAAAATTGTTCAGGAATTGAGGTCTCGTAACAATATCATATCCTTCAAAATTCTTAGTTCCATCGCTTGAAACTTTACTTTAATCATCTTCTTCAGGTTCCTCGCTCCATTCATATCTAAAGCGAAGCCTCTTAATTTCACTACAACAGATAACTGAACATTAAAAAACACTTAATCAATATTATTTAATACATTGAACATTAAAGTTGACTTTACATCATATTTATTTTTACTGTCACATACCCTTTATTATTATCCCTTCATTAATATTTACTTTTACCTTTAGTAACCTCACTTTTTTGACATTTCTGCTATTTCCACTTACGAGAAGCATTAGAGACAAAATCTGTTGGCAACGACCTATTTTATGTT
This sequence comes from Prorops nasuta, assembly GCF_024137725.1. NCBI lineage: Eukaryota > Metazoa > Arthropoda > Insecta > Hymenoptera > Bethylidae > Prorops > Prorops nasuta. Next base: position 3,071,203 of record NW_027116825.1, on the reverse strand, counting down.
GGCACTACACGGAATTGACCAATGAGGGCTCTCGGATTCCATGCTCCACGGCTCTATAGTCAACTAACACGAATCTCCTATGCTTCTCTGTTAGGATAAAACCCTGTATATGTACTCCCAGACACCAAGTGAGTTAGCCTAGTCCAATATAAGTACTCCTTGAGCCAAAGTTAGTTACCCTAGCCACTTTATAAGTACTCCCTGACCCCAAGTGAGTTACCCTAGACCCATAGAAGTACTCCCTGACCCAAAGTGAGTTACCCTAGTCCCATAGAAGTACTCCCTGACCCCAAGTGAGTTATCCTAGCAACTTTATATGTACTCTCTGACCGAGAGTGAGTTATCCTAGCTCTTTATATGTACTCCCAGACCCCAAGTGTGTTACCCTAGTCCCTTATAAGTACTCCCTGAATCCAAGTGAGTTACCCTAATCCCATAGAAGTACTCCCTGACCCCAAGTGAGTTACCCTAGTCCCTTATAAGTACTTCCTGAACCCAAATGAGTTACCCTAGCCCCTTAATAAGTTCACCCTGGCCCCAAGTGAGATACCCTGGTCCCATATAAGTATTCACAGACACCAAGTGAGTTACCCTAGTCCCATATAAGTACTCCTTGACCCAAAGTGAGTTACCCTAGCCACTTTATAAGTACTCCCTGACCCCAAGTGAGTTACCCTAATCCCATATAAGTACTCCCAGACCCCAAGTGAGTTACCATATCACCTTTATAAGTACTCCCTGACCCCTATTGAGTTATCCTAGCCCTTTTATATGTACTCCCTGACCCCAAGTGAGTTATCCTAGCCCCTTTATATGTACTCCCTGACCCCAAGTTAGTTACACTAGCCCCGATATAAGTACTCCCTGACCCCAAGTGAGTTATCCTAGCCCCTTTATATGTACCCTCTGACCGCAAGTGAGTTACCCTAGTTCCATATATGTACTCCCTGACCCTATGTGTGTTAACCTAGCCCCATAATAAGTACTCCCTGACCCCCAGTGTGTTACCTTAGTCACATAAATGTACTCCCTGACCCCAAGTGAGTTACCCTAGACCCATAGAAGTACTCCCTGACCCAAAGTGAGTTACCCTAGTCCCATAGAAGTACTCCCTGACCCCAAGTGAGTTACCCTAGCCCCTTAATAAGTTCACCCTGACCCCGAGTGAGTTATCCTAGCCCCTTTATATGTACTCTCTGACCGCAAGTGAGTTATCCTAGCCCCTTTATATTGTTATGGGTTCACACCGTGACAAACTAATTCAAGTACTTTTGGTACAACTAAATTTATTCAGTCCTTGTAGAGTTATTTTACAATGTTGAGTTATAAAAATAAATTATAGTTATACAGGTTTTTAGAGGTTTTAAATAAAAAGATTATCTAATTGAGGTTAGATTGAAATTAGAGTAACTTGGGAGCTAATGCTCGGTTAAAGTCATATGACTTGTTCTAGTTACTGCTGGGCCTGGACTGATCGGTCAGGAACCGAGCAGTCAAGTCGTTGCCTCAAAATGCATCGATTCTCATGACCATGTATGGTATGGTTTTAGGGAATCGATCGTGCGTCAGTGGTTACTAAGTCAACCGTGCGTCAATAAGACGATTGCTCTAATAGCTGACTAAGATTTTTAGCCACGCGCGCTCTGAGGCCCTGGCAACAGAGAAGTACTGTTGCCTAAGAAAGAGGTTCAGGTTGCATACGAATGACGCCACACGGCTCTGGATTAGAATGCAACCGGAGCCTTTTTGAATTAAACTAACTTTTATGAATTAAATGTTTTAGTTCTAGTTATTGGCTAGTTAATAGAGAAAAGTAGTATAAGTAGTTATATGTATATAACACCCCTCCCCCCCTGGGGGAAGAGTACCATAAGGGACTCTTAATTGTTTACAGCACGGACATGTGGTCGGAGTTTTGAGAGTTAACATCCTCTTGCATCTCCATCGCTTCTTTTTTTATTACTCTGGTCCTTGGCTTGGGTGTGGGCCTACGTTGACAATAGTGCCACAATGCGTAGAGTCCTATTCCAAGTAGTAGTAAAACCAAGGCTGAGTATGAGGATACTGTGTGGTGAAACAGGTAGTGGCCCGTCCCTTGACCTTTTTTTTCTAGGTCCTTCTCGAGGTCCTTTAATTGAACGCTGAGGGTGTTGAGTTCGTTCACTTTGTTTAACACATTGTGAAGTCGAGGTATCTTGTTGGTGTCCGCTGTATTCATGCTGTTTTTGGGATCAATTGTATTTAGAGAAAAATTATAGTTTGGAATGTAATTCCTTCGCTTGCTTATTCTATAGGTTTGTACGGTTTCCAATATAAAATCAGTAGCTGTTAGCAAACAATTATTATGTAGGTAAATTGTCCCGGAGCCCATTAATTCTACGCTAAATTTCGGTTTATTTTTACAAATTATCTCTATAATTTCTTTATGCGGAGTCGTAAATATCCATGATGATGGATTGTTCATTGGTATCAGCATTGGCTGAACCAGGTGTACTGCTTTATGTTCACATGTATCTGTTTCTATCGCTTTAAGATATAAGGCAATTTCACATGGGTTTACGCTTTTTATCTTTATCATCGGTTTTTCTAACGGGCAAAAATATTGGTCGTTAATTATGTTACAATTTCCTAATTCTTTTAGGTCATATTCTGTGTACCTTTCTGTTGTACTATCTATTGCTAGGTATTCTCTTTTCAGATTTATTATTGTAAAGAGTGTTTTTGAAATGTTTGTTGGAATCGGAATAGGGTATAAGTGTATAAGCTCGTATTCTTTTGGTGTAACTAATGGTATACTTAATATTACTATTAGTTTATTGGTTTTAGACCAAATTGTGGGTTTCATTAACCTTGCAATTAAGTGTATATTTAGATTGTCTAATGTTATTGGGAATTTCGTACCCGATGGAATGTGTTGTACCGCATCTTTTAAATATTGTAAGATTTTTGAATGTGGGATAACTTTTGGGTTTATTACTCCGTTTGTTGCTTGTATCGCAAAATTTAGGAGATGATCGGTATCTATCATTAGCTGTTCCGCGGCAAAGTCTATATTATATAACGTTTCTTTTTCCGCTTGCTGCGTAAGCAGGCTATTCGCCGTGCGTGATAGCATTTCTTCGTTCGCGTACAGATTTCTTACGCTGCTATTAAATATTTCTAGATTCCTAATAATAATTTGTATTTGACTTTTTAATGCTTTTTTATTAGTATCTACTTCATTATCTAAATCTTCTAAATGTTTATTTATTTTTTCTTCATCTTCGCTATCCATTGTTCCGAATAACGATTTTCCTAATGAACCAATCGCATTAACTAAACCTCGCTTTGATCTATCTGTATGTTCTGTTATTTCAGTAAGTTCTTGTAAGTTTCGTTTTGTCGTGTTTAATTTGTAGTCTATGTCGTTTATCGTGTTCATGCAAGTTTGCTTGTTGTTGTCGTTATTACAAAATCGTTGTTCTTTCATTATTTTTTCTAGTGTCTTGTGTCTCGTATAATATTCGGTGACGTCCGTTGTAATTACTAGTTTCCATTTTTCTTTATAGTAGTTTATAGTTCCAATACGTTCGTAAAAGAGTCCTGGTTGTCCAACTATGGGGTCTATTTTGACTTGTTGTTTCGTCCGTCCAATGTGGATAATTGTTAATAACAATAGGTACCTAGAAAGAATGTTATTTATTAGAAAGTGAAAGATTTCTTTCTTTTCTTGTCTTTTTTTTTTTTTTCAGTGCTGTTCGACCCATGGCTTGAACGTTATGCGATCGCCAGGTCAGCGCTTTTTTTTATGTGTTCCTAAGTGGGGATTTTCCTATATAATGTGCGTTTTTCGGACGTGAAGTCATTTTCGTTCCTTCTTTCGAAGTGCATAGTTGCTCTACGTTTTTAAAAGAAATTATGGTTAGTGCTCGGAAACAACAGTTGGCTAAGTACCGGCCTCATGATCGGGGATTATGCAACGAACATGGCGTTCCCCTGTTTGGATTTTTTGGTGGTTGTAAGTATTTAAAGAATTACTTTTGTTATATATTTGGTTGTAACTTTTCCGTTTTTAATATCGTTGTCTGTTTCGTTTAGTTTTATGAAAAAATCTCCGAGCCGTCACAGCGCAGAAACAATATCGCCGGCAGGAGCGGTACTTCGCGGAGGCTCACGCGGACTTCGCGGAGCAAGACAACGACTTCCATGAAGTCTTTGACTACTACGGGATCCGGTGGTTGCAGTACACCGGCGTGGTACCCAAACGTGGCTGGGGGTACACTAATCGTCAAGTGGAGTATCCGGAGGAATGGTATCCACATGCCCCCTCGGAGGATTATGTCCTGTGGTACAACGGGCTGATTAATTAAGAGGAGTAAAAAAAATTTTTTTTTTTTTGTATAACTTTATGTTTAATTTTTTTCTTTTTATAATAAATTGATAATTTTACTCAATTTTGTGATTCTCCTTTATGTTTTCCTTTCCCAAACGAATTTTTGAATAAATTATTGATTTTACCTAATTTTTTCTTATTTTATTTGTATTTTCCTACCTTTTAGTATGTAATTAATATAAGATAGCTCAGGTTTAGTTTTAATTACGATTGGTTGCTAGTTTGCAGTAGAGTAGATTTGTTAGTTATTTTAAAAAAAATTATAGTGTTAATTATTAAAACTACGCGATTAATTATTATACTTATTTGACTATTCACATAATACAGGGTTTTAATCTGTTTACGTGTACATTCACGAATTTTTTTCCGGTTAGTATTTCGTAGTTTAAGTCGTTTCGTTTCCTTGTAACCGTATAGGGACCATCGTAGATAGGTTCAAGTTTCTTTGGTCTACCATGCCGAATCATTTCCCTTTTTAGCAAAACTTTATCTCCTATATTAAAGTCAATTTCTCGCGTGTTTTTATCGTATTGCAGTTTAGATTTTTCTTTTTCCCTTATCAGATGGTCTTTCATCATGATTCCTGCCGAACGCATTCTTTCGCGTAATTCTTCACGGTAATCTCCGTATGTATATGATGGTTTCGGCTGTGATTTTAGTGATGTTGGGAGTTCTATTTCTCTCCCAAATAACAATGAAAATGGAGTTTCGTTTGTGGCAGTATGAGGGGTTGTATTATATGCAAACATAGCGTAGGGTAGCCACTCATCCCAATTACTTAAGTCGTCATTAACGTAGCTTTTTAAGTATGACGTTAGTGTTCTATGCGAACGTTCTAAAGCTCCATTTGATTGTGGATGGTATGCGGTTGTTTGAATTTTCTCGATCTTCAACAATTTGCATACGTTTTTGAAGAGTTGACTGACAAAGTTAGTACCTTGACCAGTTAATACTTTTTGCGGGATTCCGAATATAAAAAGTATTTTTTCCACAAAATATTTAGCCACTGTAGAAGCTGACTGGTCTGGTATTGGTAAGGCAATACTATACCTCGTAAATAAGTCTTGGAACGTCAGCGCATATTTATTTCCACGTGGTGTTGGCGGGTAGGGTCCAATAATGTCAAGTGCTACCTTTTCGAAGGGTTCTAACGGTGTATCCGTAATAAGCATTGGAGCCCTTTTTACTCCCCCTGTTTTGTTCCTTTGGCATTTGTCACATTTTGCGATGTATTCCTGTATATCTTTTTTCATGTTGGGCCAGGTATGTCGGAGTTTAATTCTTTTTAATGTTCTGTGTATACCTTCATGACCTCCAAAGGGTGTGTCATGGTATTCGTACAGTATGCGAGCTATTTTTTCAGCGGAATATGTCTCCTCTTTTTCCAATATTTCTGACTCGTTTTCTTCCTCTGATTCGCTTTCTTCTGGCCTTGACGAGTCAGCTGTGTCGGCGTCAACGTTCGGCGTCTCCTGTTCTGGGTCCACGTTCGGTGTCGCTAGTGATGTAACAGTTTCAGCTGTCGTCTTCTCTTTGCGGGTTTTTTGTTTCTTCTGTAACAACTTAGGATCTGCTATTGGAGATTTTGCCTTATCATTTGTTAGCGGATCTGAGGATACCGTTTTCGCTGTGGCCCTTGTGACAACATGTATTCTACTAAGAGCATCTGCGTTGGTGTTTTGTTTTCCTGGCTTGTACTTTATTTCGTAATCGTATTCCTCAAGTTTCAGTCTCCATCTAATAAGTCTTGATCCTGGATCTTGAATATTGAATAACCATGTCAAAGGTTGATGGTCTGTAACTATAGTGAATTTTGTTCCATATAAGTATGGTCTGAAATTTTGAACTGCCCAAACTATGGCTGCTAGTTCTTTTTCGGTTGTACTATAGTTTATTTCTGCTTTGTTTAATGTTCTACTGGCATATGCCACTGGCAGATCTTCTCCCAGAATTCCTTGTGACAACACGGCTCCTACTGCTAGTTCAGATGCGTCCGTAGTTAAAATGAAAGGTTGTTTAAAATCTGGGTATTGCAATATTGGTGCGCTTACGAGTTTCCTTTTCAGTGTGTTGAAAGCGGTTTCTTCCGCCGTAGTCCAATGAAAATTTTTTCCTTTTTTTAAGAGTTCTGTTAGCGGTTTGGCTAGGTCAGCAAATTGGTCTATAAAACGTCTATAATAGCCTGCTAATCCTAGGAATGATTGAATGTCTTTTACATTTTTGGGTCGTGGATATTTTTCCACAGCTGTTGTTTTGCTCGGATCAGGGTAGATTCCTTTATCCGATATTATATGTCCCAGATAACATGTTTCTTTTCGTAGAAAACGACATTTTTCTGGTTGTAATTTTAACGTATTTTCCCTTAATCTGGTAAACACTTCTTGTAGCCTCTTATTATGTTCTGTTAAAGTTGGTGCATGGATTACTATATCATCCAGATACACGTAACATTTGATTCCATGCAGTCCTGACAACACTGAGTTCATCATACGCTGGAATGTTGCGGGTGCATTTTTCAAACCGAATGGCATACGATTATATTCGTAGTGTCCCATTGGCGTAGAGAATGCTGTTTTCTCCTTGTCCTTCTCTGCCATTTCTATCTGATGGAAGCCTGATGCCAAATCTAATGTTGTGAAATATTTAGAATATCCTAATTGATCCAGTATTTCTGTTATATTTGGTAAAGGAAATGCATCTCCTACCGTTACTTCGTTTAATTTACGGAAGTCTACGACTATGCGCATCTTCACATTTCCCTGGGCATCAGGTTTCTTAGGAACCACCAGGAGTGGTGCATTCCATTGACTTTTACTCGTGCGTACTATACCTTCTTCTTCCATCTGATTTATCTGTTTATTTATTTCGTTCTTATGTTTTTCTGGCAGACGATAAGGTTTCTTGAAAATTGGGGTGGTCCCTTCTTTTAGGGTGAGTGTGTGTTTTACTGCTTTTGTAGTCAAAAGACGATCTCCTTCTATTTGGAATATATCGCTGAAGCTTTTACAAATCATGTATAATTTCCGTTTTTCTTCTTCATTGAGATGGGCTACATCTATGAGATTTATCAGTTTATCAATTCTATCTTCATTGTAATTGTTTATGTGATAAATTGCTGGAGGTTGAGAGTGCTCGATGTTTTCTTCGGGTGGGTCGGGAATTTTTTCTAGTTCCACTATTGGGGTATCTATCTCCTGCTCGTCTTCTGTAACATTAATTATGCTGACGCAGCAGGTAGACTCAGACGGCCTGGTGACACAGTTTCCCATGTATACGCCTGGTCTAATCTCTTGAGCTGTCGCTAGCCCCTCACTCGTGCTATGTGTTATCGCCGCCACTAAAGTTTCGGTTCTCGGTTTCAGGGTCACTGTCCGGGGAACTGAGTAGTGCATTTGCCAGCTGTGTCCTAGCATTGTAATTGAATGATCTCGGTTTACCGTGTAAACATTTTTCTCCCAGAAATCTACACCTAAGATTCCGTCTGCGATTAATGGGAATGAACTAGGTATTACCTGGAATGGATGCAAAATTACGTGTTTCCCTATTTTCACATGTAGTTCCACTGTTCCTGCAGTAGTGAATGGGTAGTTTCCTAATCCAGTAACGGTGTTTTCCTTTTGGTTGATCATCGTTTTTCCTTGGAGAACTCCTGCCTTTATGATAGAAATATCAGCTCCTGTGTCAAAAAGTAACATAGCTGTTCGGTTTTTGAATTCATCAGCTTGAACTTCAATTAAATTTCTATGTGACGAGTTCTGTAATACGTTTAGTCTCGTAGTGTTGAGTCGTACTCGTTCCTCTGCTTGCGACTCTGCGGCACTTGTTTGCTGAGTGGATTCCCTTTGTTTTTTCCTTTTTAAGGTTCGGCACTCTTGGACTGTGTGTCCAGGTTTTTTGCAATAATTGCATACATCAGATATTTTATTAATTGATACTCTCTTATCTTGAGGTTTTTTAGCGTTAGATAATCGTGCGTAGCAATTTTTTGCGAGGTGTCCCTTTCTATCGCACCTTTCGCAATGTAGGTTATCATTTTTCTTATTATTACCTGTATGAGAGCCTTGTTGAACTCCTCTCTTGTTATGATTAGGTTCATGATAGGATGGGTAGGTGCTATCTTCTTCTATAGCTATAGAGATAGCTTCTTGTAGAGTGAGGCATTTAGAAGCCTTCACTATCGTTGCAATACGCGAATTTAAACCGTGATTAAATTGAATCAATGCTTGTTTTCTCAGCAATCCTTCTATTGCGGCATTACTGTCTGCTGAGTTTCCTGGGTGTAAGCTTAATTGTAATAGCTCGGTTAGCAATCCTTCTATTCGGTTAGCGTATGCTTTTACTGGCTCGTCCTTCCTTTGGCGGCTAGTATATAGGTCGTTTTGTACGACTGCTACTGATCGTTTAGGCCTGAATATGGCTTCTAATTCTACGACTAAATCGTCGATGGTATCAATGGCCCTATGTTTAAGTTCATGGAACGCTCTGCCTTTTAAACTTGAGAATCTAATGAATTGTAATAGGTCGCTTCGATCTTTAGGGGCTATACCATCGTGAATAAGGTACGCTGTACTTATAAATGGGTCTAATCCATCTGGATTCTCTGAGAAAGTGGGTAACATTTTCATAGCGGTTTCGAACGAGAATCGGGGTTTCGGTTCGTCTTCGTTATGAGTTAATTCTTCCCGTTCATGATTTGAACCATGGTTTAATGGTTTAGAGGAGGTCCTCCGTGAAGGTTTCCTTATTGTGGAACTTCCGCAAGGTCGCGGTTCGTTTTCTGTTGCATAATAAATCGCATCCTGCCGGAAACGTAGTTGTCTAAGTTCTTCTCTTAGCCTAGCATTCTCTTCTTCGAGAGGATTAGTCTCTCGTCGTAAGGTTTCAATTAGTCTGTTTATTTCAGTCGTTACTGGCGACTGAGACACCCTTGGGGCAGGTGTTACAGGTAGTCTGGTATCCAGAGTTCTATCTGTATTTTGTTCAGGAACCAAGTTTGGGTCATGAAAAACAACACGATCGCGATTTGCCATAATGGACCTTCCGCGCCTACGAATAGTAACGTTGCGTCTAAGAGCACTGCGGTCTACGCTCCCAACTAATGGATTTCGGTTTGTGTTTGTATTTGATGTGCTAGGAAATGCAACGGTATCGGTCACTACTGGGCTTTCCGAATCGAATAGTGCACGTTCGGTATTTTCCTGCACTTCATGCAAGAAGGAAGTTACTTCGTCACTGATAGAGACTTGATTAAATAAGCGCCTAGAAGTTGCTGTAAGATTTGGAACCGATTGAGTCCGGTCAAGGTTTCCGTCGTCTTGACTCATGAGAAAATTTTTCCTCTAAAATTTAATTTCGCTCGCGGGGCTCGCGTTTACAATGATTCGCAAAGTAAATAGATTTGCAACTGATTTTTTACAAGTTGGAACCGTACTCACTAAAGATCCATTCTTCTTCAGTTGAGTCCTGATGTCGTAGGTCCTCTTGTAGATTCCTTGAGTAAGCTGGTCGGTGATGTTGAATCCTCTAGGATAGGCAGTGATCTTCCGAATGAACGAGGTCGAAATGTTGAGACTGCGATAATGATCGATGAGTCCCTTGAGGACTGGAGTACTGAGGGGTTGATTTGAAGTGAGAATTCCTCCAGTTGTTGCCGTCGTAGTAGTTGATGAGCGTAAGGAAATCTCCTTTCTTTTTCCTGCTGCTTCACCAGTCGATAGATCTTTCAGCCCATCCCACCGCTGCCACCACTTTTGTTATGGGTTCACACCGTGACAAACTAATTCAAGTACTTTTGGTACAACTAAATTTATTCAGTCCTTATAGAGTTATTTTACAATGCTGAGTTATAAAAATAAATTATAGTTATACAGGTTTTTAGAGGTTTTAAATAAAAAGATTATCTAATTGAAGTTAGATTGAAATTAGAGTAACTTGGGAGCTAATGCTCGGTTAAAGTCAGATGACTTGTTCTAGTTACTGCTGGGCCTGGACTGATCGGTCAGGAACCGAGCAGTCAAGTCGTTGCCTCAAAATGCATCGATTCTCATGACCATATATGGTATGGTTTTAGGGAATCGATCGTGCGTCAGTGGTTACTAAGTCAACCGTGCGTCAATAAGACGATTGTTCTAATAGCTGACTAAGATTTTTAGCCACGCGCGCTCTGAGGCCCTGGCAACAGAGAAGTACTGTTGCCTAAGAAAGAGGTTCAGGTTGCATACGAATGACGCCACACGGCTCTTGATTAGAATGCAACCTTAGCCTTTTTGAATTAAACTAACTTTTATGAATTAAATGTTTTAGTTCTAGTTATTGGCTAGTTAATAGAGAAAAGTAGTATAAGTAGTTATATGTATATAACAATATGTACTACCATACCCCAAGTGAGTTACCCTAGTCCCTTTATAAGTACACCCTGGCCCCAAATGAGTTACCCTGGTCCCATATATGTACTCCCAGACACCAAGCGAGTTAGCCTAGTCCAATATAAGAACTCCTTGAGCCAAAGTTAGTTACCCTAGCCGCTTTATAAGTACTCCCTGACGCAGAGTGAGTTATCCTAGCCCCTTTATATGTACTCTCTGACCGCAAGTGAGTTACCCTAGTCCCATATAAGTACTCCCTGACCCCAAGTGAGTTACCATAGCCATCTATATAAGTACTCCCTGACACCAAGTGAGTTACCATAGCCCCTTTATGAGCACTCCCTGACCTTAAGTGAGTTATCCTAGCCCCTTTATATGTACTCTCTGACCGTAAGTGAGTTACCCTAGTCCCATATAAGTACTCCCTGACCCCAAGTGAGTTATCCTAGCCCCTTTATATGTACCCTCTGACCGCAAGTGAGTTACCCTAGTCCCATATATGTACACCCTGACCCTATGTGTGTTACCCTAGCCCCATAATAAGTACTCCCTGACCCCCAGTGTGTTACCTTAGTCACATAAATGTACTCCCTGACCCCAAGTGAGTTACCCTAGACCCATAGAAGTACTCCCTGACCCAAAGTGAGTTACTCTAGTCCCATAGAAGTACTCCCTGACCCCAAGTGAGTTATCCTAGCAACTTTATATGTACTCTCTGACCGAAAGTGAGTTATCCTAGACCCTTTATATGTACTCCCAGACCCCTAGTGTGTTACCCTAGTCCCTTATAAGTACTCCCTGAATCCATGTGAGTTACCCTAGTCCCATAGAAGTACTCCCTGACCCCAAGTGAGTTACCCTAGTCCCTTATAAGTACTTCCTGACCCCAAGTGAGTTACCCTAGCCCCTTATTAAGTTCACCCTGGCCCCAAGTGAGTTACCCTGGTCCCATATAAGTATTCACAGACACCAAGTGAGTTACCCTAGTCCCATATAAGTACTCCTTGACCCAAAGTGAGTTACCCTAGCCACTTTATAAGTACTCCCTGACCCCAAGTGAGTTACCCTAATCCCATATAAGTACTCCCAGACCCCAAGTGAGTTACCATATCACCCTTATATGTACTCCCTGACCCCTAGTGAGTTATCCTAGCCCTTTTATATGTACTCCCTGACCCAACGTGAGTTACCCTTGCCCCTTTATATGTACTCCCTGACCCTAAGTGGGTTACCCTAGTCCCTTTTATGTACTCCCTGACCCCAAGTGAGTTATCCAAGCCCCTTTATATGTACTCCCTGACCCCAAGTTAGTTACCCTAGCCCCGATATAAGTACTCCATGACCCCAAGTGAGTTATCCAAGCCCTTTATATGTACTCTCTGACCGCAAGTGAGTTACTTTAGTCCCATAGAAGTACTCCCTGACCACAAGTGAGTTACCATATCACCTTTATAAGTACTCCCTGACCCCTAGTGAGGTACCCTAGCCCCTTTATATGTACTCTCTGACCGCAAGTGAATTATCCTAGCCGCTTTATATGTACTCCCAGACCCCAAGTGAGATACACTAGTCCCTTATAAGTACTCCCTGACCCCAAGAGTGATACCCTAGACCTTTAATAAGTGCACCCTGGCCCCAAGTGAGTTACCCTGGTCCCATATAAGTACTTACAGACACCAAGTGTGTTACCCTAGTCCCATATAAGTACTCGTTGACCCATAGTGAGTTACCCTAGCCCCTTTATAAGTACTCCCTGACCCCAAGTGAGTTACCATAGCACCTTTATAAGTACTCCCTGAACCCAAGTGAGTTATCCTAGCCTCTTCATATGTACTCTCTGACGGCAAGTGAGTAACACTAGTCCCATAGTAGTACTCCCTGACCCCAAGTGAGTTACCATAGCCCCTTTATAAGAACTCCCTGACCCCAAGTAAGTTATCCTAGCCCCTTTATATGTACTCTCTGATGGCAAGTGAGTTACACTAGTCCCATAGTAGTACTCCCTGACCCCAAGTGAGTTACCCTAGTCCCATAGAAGTACTCCCTGACCCCAAGTGATTTATCCTAGCCCCTTATAAGTACTCCCTGACCCCAAGTGAGTTACCCTAGCCCCTGTATAAGTACACCCTGGCCCCAAGTGTGTTACCCTAGTCCCTTATAAGTACTCCCTGACTCCAAGTGAGTTACCGTAGTCCCTTATAAGTACTTCCTGACCCCAAGTGAGTTACCCTAGTCCCATAGAAGTACTCCCTGACCACAAGTGAGCTACCATATCACCTTTATAAGTACTCCCTGACCCCTATTGAGGTATCCTAGCCCCTATATATGTACTCCCTGACCCAAAGTGAGTTACCCTAGTCCCATAGAAGTACTCCCTGACCCCAAGTGAGTTACCATATCACTTTTATAAGTACTCCCTGACCCCTAGTGAGTTATCCTAGCCCCTTTATATGTACTCCCTGACCCAAACTGAGTTACCCAAGCCCCTTTATATGTACTCCCTGACCCTAAATGGGTTACCCTAGTTTCTTATAAGTAATCCCTGACCCCAAGTGAGTTACCATAGCCCCTTTATGAGCACTCCCTGACCTTAAGTGAGTTATCCTAGCTCCTTTATATGTACTCTCTGACCGCAAGTGAGTTACCCTAGTCCCATATAAGTACTCCCTGACCCCAAGTGAGATACCATAGCCCCTTTGTAAGTACTCCCAGACCCCAAGTGAGTTACCCTAGTCCCTTATAGGTACTCCCTGACACCAAGTGAGTTACACTAGCCCCTTTGTAAGTACTCCCTGGCCGCAAGCGAGTTATCCTAGCCCCTTTATATGTACTCTCTAACCGCAAGTGAGTTACCCTAGTCCCATATAAGTACTCCTTGACCCAAAGTGAGTTACCCTAGCCCCTTTATAAGTACTCCCTGACCCCAAGTGAGTTACACTAATCCCATAAAAGTACTCCCAAACCCCAAGTGAGTTACCCTACTCCCATAGAAGTACTACCTGACCCCAAGTGAGTTACCCTAGCCCCGATATAAGTACTCCCTGCCCCCAAGTGAGTTATCCTAGCCCTTTATATGTACTCCCTGACCGCAAGTGAGTTACCCTAGTCCCATAGAAGTACTCCCTGACCCCAAGTGAGTTATCCTAGCCCCTTTATATGTACTCTCTGACCGCAAGTGAGTTATTCAAACCCCTTTATAAGTACTCCCTGACCCGAAGTGTGTTACCCTAGTCTCATATATGTATTCCCTGAACCCAAGTGAGTTACCCTAGTCTCATAGAGGTAATCCCTTACCCTAAGTGAGTTATCCTATCCCCTTTATATGTACTCTCTGACCGCAAGTGAGATACCCTAGTCCCATATAAGAACTCCCTGTCCCTAAGTGAATAACCTAGTCCCAAATAAGTACTCCTTGACCCCAAGTGAGTTATCCTAGCCCCTTTATATGTACTCTCTGACCGCAAGTGAGTTACCCTAGTCCCATATATGTACTCCCTGACCCTATGTGTGTTACCCTAGCCCCATTATAAGTACTCCCTGACTCCAAGTGTCTTACCTTAGTCACATAAATGTACTCCCTGACCCCAAGTGAGTTATCCTATCCCCTTTATATGTACTCTCTGACCACAAGTGAGTTACCCTAGTCCCATATAAGAACTCCCTGTCCCTAAGTGAGTACCCTAGTCCCAAATAAGTACTCCCTGACCCCAAGTAAGTTACATTAGCCCCTTTATAAGTACTCCCTGACCACAAGTGAGTTACCCTAGCCCCGTTATATGTACACCCTGGCCCCAAGTGAGTTACCCTGGTCCCATATAAGTACTCCCAGACACCAAGTGAGTTAGCCTAGTCTAATATAAGTATTCCTTGACCCAAAGTGGGTTACCCTAGCCCCTTTATAAGTACTCCCTGACCCAAAGTGAGTTACCCTTGTCCCATATAAGTAATCCCAGACCCCAAGTAATTACCCTAGTCCCATAGAAGTACTCCCTGACCCCAAGTGAGTTACCCTAGTCACTTAGAAGTACTCCCTGACCCCAAATGAGTTACCCTAGTTCCATAGAAGTACCCCCTGACCCCAAGTGTGTTGCCCTAATCCCATATCAGTACTCCCTGACCCCAAATGTGGTGTCCTAGCCCCTTTATATGAACTCTCTCACCGCAATAGAGTTACCCTTGTCCCATATAAGTACTCCCTGACCCCAAGTGAGTTACCCTAGCCCCTTTATATGTACTCTCTGACCGTAAGTGAGTTACCCTAGTCCCATATATGTACTCCCTGACCCCAAGTGAGTTACCATAGCCCCTTTATAAGTACTCCCAGACCCCAAGTGAGTTACCCTAGTCCCTTATAAGTACTCCCTGACCCCAAGTGAGTTACCCTATCCCCTTTATAAGTACTCCCTGATCCCAAGTGAGTTATCCTAGCCGCTTTATATGTACTCCCAGACTCCAAGTGAGTTATCCTAGTCCCTTATAACTACCCCCTGACCCAAAGTGAGTTACCCTAGCCCCTTTATAAGTACTCCCTGACCCTAAGTGGGTTACCCTAGTCCCATAGAATTACTCCCTGACCCCAAGTGTTTTACCCTAGTCACATAAAAGTAATCCCTGACCCCTAGTCTGTTACCCTTGTCCCATATAAGTACTTCCTGACCCCAAATGTGTTGTCCAAGCCCCTTTATATGAACTCTCTGACAGCAAGTGAGTTAATCAAACCCCTTTATAAGTACTCCCTGACCCCAAGTGTGATACCCTAGTCTCATATAAGTACTCCTTGACCCTAAGTGAGTTACCATAGCCCCTTTATAAGTACTCCCTGACCCAAAGTGAGTTACCCTAGCCTTTTTATATGTACTCTCTGACCGCAAGTGAGTTATCCTAGCCCCTTTATATGTACTCTCTGACCGCAAGTGAGTTATCCTAGCCCCTTTATATGTACTCTCAGAACCCCATGTGAGTTACCCTAGTCCCTTATAACTACTCCCTGACACCAAGTGAGTTATCCTAGCCCCATTATATGTACTCTCTGACCCCAAGTGAGTTATCCTATCCCCTTTATATGTTCTCCCTGACCGCAAGTGAGTTACCATATCACCTTTATTAGTACTTCCTGACCCCAAGTGAGTTATCCTAGCCTTTTTATATGTACTCTCTGGCCGCAAGTGAGTTAACCTAGTGCCTTATAAGTACTCCCTGACCCCAAGTGAGTTGCCCTAGCCCCTTAATAAGTACACCCTGGCCCCATGTGAGTTACCCTGGTCCCTTATAAGTACTCACAGACACCAAGTGAGTTACCATAGTCCTTATAAGTACTCCTTGACCCAATGTGAGTTAACCTAGCCCCTTTATAAATAATCCCTGACCCCAAGTGAGTTATCCTAGCCCCTTTATATGTACTCTCTGACAGCAAGTGAGTTACCCTAGTCCCATATAAGTACTCCCTGACCCCGTGTGAGTTATCCTAGCCCCTTTATATGTACCCTCTGACCGCAAGTGAGTTAACCTAGCCCCTTTATATGTACTCCCAGACCCCAAGTGAGTTACCCTAGTCCCATAAAAGTACTCCCTGACCACAAGGGAGTTACCCTAGTCCCATAGAAGTACTCTCTGACTGCAAGTGAGTTATCCTAGCCCCTTTATATTGACTCCTAGACCTCAAGTGTGTTACCCTGGTGCCTTATAAGTACTGCCTGACCCCAAGTGTGTTACCCTAGCCCCTTAATAAGTACACCCTGGCCCCAAGTGAGTTAACCTGGTCCCATATAAGTACTCACAGACACCAAATGTGTTCCCCTAGCCCTCAATAAGTACACCCTGGCCCCAAGTGAGTTACCCTGGTTCCATATAAGTACTCACAGACAACAAGTCAGTTACCCTAGTTCCATAGAAGTACTCCCTGACCCCAAGTGAGTTACCCTAGCCCCTATATAAGTACTCCCTGACCCCAAGTGAGTTGCCCTAGCCCCTTAATAAGTACACCCTGGCCCCATGTGAGTTACCCTGGTCCCAAATA
Organism: Prorops nasuta; assembly: GCF_024137725.1. Taxonomy (NCBI): domain Eukaryota; kingdom Metazoa; phylum Arthropoda; class Insecta; order Hymenoptera; family Bethylidae; genus Prorops; species Prorops nasuta. The sequence goes on along the minus strand of NW_027116825.1, from coordinate 3,054,450 downwards.
AGTACTCACAGACACCAAGTGTGTTACCCTAGCCCCTTAATAAGTACACCCTGACCCCAAGTGAGTTACCCTGGTCCCATATAAGTACTCACAGACACCAAGTCAGTTACCATATAACCTTTATTAGTACTCCCTGACCCCAAGCGAGTTATCCTAGCCCGTTTATATGTACTCTCTGACCTCAAGTGAGTTACCCTAGTCCAATATAAGTACTCCCTGACCCCATGTGAGTTATCCTAGCCTCCTTATATGTACCCACTGCCGCAAGTGAGTTACCCTAGTGCCTTATAAGTACTCCCTGACCCCAGGTGAGTTTCCCTAGCCCCTTAATAAGTACACCCTGTCCCCATGTGAGTTACCCTGGTCCCTTATAAGTACTCGCAGACACCAAGTGAGTTAACCTAGTCCCACATAAGTACTCCTTGACCCAAAGTGAGTTACCCTAGCCCCTTTATAAATAATCCCTGACCCCAAGTGAGTTATCCTAGCCCCTTTATATGTACTCTCTGACAGCAAGTGAGTTACCCTAGTCCCATATAAGTACTCCCTGACCCCAAGTGAGTTACCATATCACCTTTATAAGTACTCCCTGACCCAAAGTGAGTTATCCTAGCCCCTCTATATGTACTCTCTGACCGCAAGTAAGTTACCCTCGTCCCATAGTAGTACTCCCTGACCTCAAGTGAGTTATCCTAGCCCCTTTATATGTACTCTCTGACCGCAAGTGAGTTACCCTAGTCCGATAGTAGTCCTCCCTGACCACAAGTCAGTTACCCTAGCCCCTATATAAGTACCCCCTGACCCCAAATGAGTTACCTTTGTCCCATAAAAGTACTCCCTGACCACAAGTGAGTTACCCTAGTCCCATAGAAGTACTCTCTGACCGCAAGTGAGTTATCCTAGCCCCTTTATATTTACTCCTAGACTTCAAGTGTGTTACCCTGGTGCCTTATAAGTACTCCCTGACCCCAGGTGAGTTTCCCTAGCCCCTTAATAAGTACACCCTGTCCCCATGTGAGTTACCCTAGTCCCTTATAACTACTCCCAGACACCAAGTGAGTTACCCTAGTACGATAGAAGTGCTCCCTGACCCAAAGTGAATTACCCTAGCCCCTATATAAGTACTCCCTGACCCCAAGTGAATTATCCTTGCCCCTTTATATGTACTCTCTGACCGCAAGTGAGTTACCCTAGCCCCTTTATATGTACTCTCTGACAGCAAGTGAGTTACCCTAGTCCCATATAAGTACTCCCTGACTCCAAGTGAGTTACCCTAGTCCCTTAAAAGTACTCCCTGACCCCAAGTGAGTTACCCTTGCCCCTTGATAAGTTCTCCCTGACTGCAAGTGAGTTATCCTAGCCCCTTTTGTATTTACTCTCTGACCGCAAGTGAGTTACCCTAGTCCCATAAAGTACTCCCTGACCCCAAGTGAGTTACCATATCACCTTTATTAGTACTCCCTGACCCCAAGCGAGTTATCCTAGCCCGTTTATATGTACTCTCTGACCTCAAGTGAGTTACCCTAGTCCAATATAAGTACTCCCTGACCCCATGTGAGTTATCCTAGCCTCCTTATATGTACCCACTGCCGCAAGTGAGTTACCCTAGTGCCTTATAAGTACTCCCTGACCCCAGGTGAGTTTCCCTAGCCCCTTAATAAGTACACCCTGTCCCCATGTGAGTTACCCTGGTCCCTTATAAGTACTCGCAGACACCAAGTGAGTTACCCTAGTCCCACATAAGTACTCCTTGACTCAAAGTGAGTTACCCTAGCCCCTTTATAAATAATCCCTGACCCCAAGTGAGTTATCCTAGCCCCTTTATATGTACTCTCTGACAGCAAGTGAGTTACCCTAGTCCCATATAAGTACTCCCTGACCCCAAGTGAGTTACCATATCACCTTTATTAGTACTCCCTGACCCAAAGTGAGTTATCCTAGCCCCTTTATATGTACTCTCTGACCGCAAGTAAGTTACCCTCGTCCCATAGTAGTACTCCCTGACCTCAAGTGAGTTATCGTGGCCCCTTTATAAGTACTCTCTTACCGCAAGTGAGTTACCCTAGTCCCATAGAAGTACCCCTTGACCCCAAGTGAATTACCATAGCCCCTTTATAAGTACTCCCAGACCCCAAGTGAGTTACCCTAGTCCCTTATAAGTACTCCCTGACCCCAAGTGAGTTAACTTAGCCCCTTGATAAGTACTCCCTGACCGCAAGTGAGTTATCCTAGCCCCTTATAAGTACTCCCTGACACCAAGTGAGTTACCCTAGTCCCATAGAATTACTCCCAGACCACAAGTGAGTTACCATAGCGTCTTTATAAGTACTCCCTAACCCCAAGTGAGTTATCCTAGGCCCTTTATATGTACTCTCTGACCACAAGTGAGTTATCCTAGCCCCTTTATATGTACTCCCAGACACCAAGTGAGTTATTCTAGTCGCTTTATATGTACTCCCCGACCCCAAGTGAGTTACCCTGGTCCCATATAAGTACTCACAGACACCAAGTGTGTTACCCTAGCCCCTTAATAAGTACACCCTGACCCCAAGTGAGTTACCCTGGTCCCATATAAGTACTCACAGACACCAAGTCAGTTACCCTAGTCCCAAAGAAGTACTCCTTGACCCAAAGTGAGTTACCCTAGTCCCATATAAGTACTCCCTGACCCCAAGTGAGTTATCCTAGCCCCTTTTGTATGTACTCTCTGACCGCAAGTGAGTTATCCTAGCCCCTTTATATTTACACCTAGACCTCAAGTGTGTTACCCTGGTGCCTTATAAGTACTGCCTGACCCCAAGTGTGTTACCCTAGCCCCTTAATAAGTACACCCTGGCCCCAAGTGAGTTACCCTGGTCCCATATAAGTACACACAGATACCAAGTGTGTTAACTTAGCCCCTTAATAAGTACACCCTGGCCCCAAGTGAGTTACCCTGGTTCCATATAAGTACTCACAGACACCAAGTGAGTTACCCTAGTCCCATATAAGTACTCCTTGACCCAAAGTGAGTCACCATAGCCCCTTTATATGTACTCTCTGACCGCAAGTGAGTTATCCTAGCCCCTTTATATGTACTCTTCACCCCCCAAGTGAGTTACCCTAGTCCCTTATAACTACTCCCAGACACCAAGTGAGTTACCCTAGTACGATAGAAATGCTCCCTGACCCCAAGTGAATTACCCTAGCCCCTATATAAGTACTCCCTGACCCCAAGTGAATTATCCTTGCCCCTTTATATGTACTCTCTGACCGCAAGTGAGTTACCCTAGTCACATAGAGGTACTCCCTGACCCCAAGTGAGTTATCGTGGCCCCTTAATAAGTACTCTCTGACCGCAAGTGAGTTATCCTAGCCCCTTTATATGTACTCTCTGACAGCAAGTGAGTTACCCTAGTCCCATATAAGTACTCCCTGACTCCAATTGAGTTACCCTAGTCCCTTATAAGTACTCCCTGACCCCAAGTGAGTTACCATAGCCCCTTGATAAGTTCTCCCTGACTGCAAGTGAGTTATCCTAGCCCCTTTTGTATTTACTCTCTGACCGCAAGTGAGTTACCCTAGTCCCATAAAGTACTCCCTGACCCCAAGTGAGTTACCATATCACCTTTATTAGTACTCCCTGACCCCATGTGAGTTATCCTAGCCCCTTTATATGTACTCTCTGACAGCAAGTGAGTTATTCTAGCCCCTTATAAGTACTCCCTGACCGCAAGTGAGTTATCCTAGCCCCTTATAAGTACTCCCTGACACCAAGTGAGTTACCCTAGTCCCATAGAATTACTCCCAGACCACAAGTGAGTTACCATAGCGTCTTTATAAGTACTCCCTGACCCCAAGTGAGTTATCCTAGGCCCTTTATATGTACTCTCTGACCACAAGTGAGTTATCCTAGCCCCTTTATATGTACTCCCAGACACCAAGTGAGTTATTCTAGTCGCTTTATATGTACTCCCAGACCCCAAGTGAGTTACCCTGGTCCCATATAAGTACTCACAGACACCAAGTGTGTTACCCTAGCCCCTTAATAAGTACTCCCTGACCCCAAGTGAATTATCCTTGCCCCTTTATATGTACTCTCTGACCGCAAGTGAGTTACCCTAGTCACATAGAGGTACTCCCTGACCCCAAGTGAGTTATCGTGGCCCCTTAATAAGTACTCTCTGACCGCAAGTGAGTTATCCTAGCCCCTTTATATGTACTCTCTGACAGCAAGTGAGTTACCCTAGTCCCATATAAGTACTCCCTGACTCCAAGTGAGTTACCCTAGTCTCTTATAATTACTCCCTGACCCCAAGTGAGTTACCATAGCCCCTTGATAAGTTCTCCCTGACTGCAAGTGAGTTATCCTAGCCCCTTTTGTATTTACTCTCTGACCGCAAGTGAGTTACCCTAGTCCCATAAAGTACTCCCTGACCCCAAGTGAGTTACCATATCACCTTTATTAGTACTCCCTGACCCCATGTGAGTTATCCTAGCCCCTTTATATGTACTCTCTGACAGCAAGTGAGTTATCCTAGCCCCTTTATATGTACTCCCAGACACCAAGTGAGTTATTCTAGTCGCTTTATATGTACTCCCAGACCCCAAGTGAGTTACCCTGGTCCCATATAAGTACTCACAGACACCAAGTGTGTTACCCTAGCCCCTTAATAAGTACTCCCTGACCCCAAGTGAATTATCCTTGCCCCTTTATATGTACTCTCTGACCGCAAGTGAGTTACCCTAGTCACATAGAGGTAATCCCTGACCCCAAGTGAGTTATCGTGGCCCCTTAATAAGTACTCTCTGACCGCAAGTGAGTTATCCTAGCCCCTTTATATGTACTCTCTGACAGCAAGTGAGTTACCCTAGTCCCATATAAGTACTCCCTGACTCCAAGTGAGTTTCCCTAGTCCCTTATAAGTACTCCCTGACCCCAAGTGAGGTACCATAGCCCCTTGATAAGTTCTCCCTGACTGCAAGTGAGTTATCCTAGCCCCTTTTGTATTTACTCTCTGACCGCAAGTGAGTTACCCTAGTCCCATAAAGTACTCCCTGACCCCAAGTGAGTTTCCATATCACCTTTATTAGTACTCCCTGACCCCATGTGAGTTATCCTAGCCCCTTTATATGTACTCTCTGACAGCAAGTGAGTTATTCTAGCCCCTTATAAGTACTCCCTGACCGCAAGTGAGTTATCCTAGCCCCTTATAAGTACTCCCTGACTCCAAGTGAGTTACCCTAGTCCCATAGAATTACTCCCAGACCACAAGTGAGTTACCATAGCGTCTTTATAAGTACTCCCTGACCCCAAGTGAGTTATCCTAGGCCCTTTATATGTACTCTCTGACCACAAGTGAGTTATCCTAGCCCCTTTATATGTACTCCCAGACACCAAGTGAGTTATTCTAGTCGCTTTATATGTACTCCCAGACCCCAAGTGAGTTACCCTGGTCCCATATAAGTACTCACAGACACCAAGTGTGTTACCCTAGCCCCTTAATAAGTACACCCTGACCCCAAGTGAGTTACCCTGGTCCCATATAAGTACTCACAGACACCAAGTCAGTTACCCTAGTCCCATAGAAGTACTCCTTGACCCAAAGTGAGTTACCCTAGTCCCATATAAGTACTCCCTGACCCCAAGTGAGTTATCCTAGCCCCTTTTGTATGTACTCTCTGACCGCAAGTGAGTTATCCTAGCCCCTTTATATTTACTCCTAGACCTCAAGTGTGTTACCCTGGTGCCTTATAAGTACTGCCTGACCTCAAGTGTGTTACCCTAGCCCCTTAATAAGTACACCCTGGCCCCAAGTGAGTTACCCTGGTCCCATATAAGTACTCACAGACACCAAGTGTGTTAACTTAGCCCCTTAATAAGTACACCCTGGCCCCAAGTGAGTTACCCTGGTTCCATATAAGTACTCACAGACACCAAGTGAGTTACCCTAGTCCCATATAAGTACTCCTTGACCCAAAGTGAGTCACCATAGCCCCTTTATATGTACTCTCTGACCGCAAGTGAGTTATCCTAGCCCCTTTATATGTACTCTTCACCCCCCAAGTGAGTTACCCTAGTCCCTTATAACTACTCCCAGACACCAAGTGAGTTACCCTAGTACGATAGAAGTGCTCCCTGACCCCAAGTGAATTACCCTAGCCCCTATATAAGTACTCCCTGACCCCAAGTGAATTATCCTTGCCCCTTTATATGTACTCTCTGACCGCAAGTGAGTTACCCTAGTCACATAGAGGTACTCCCTGACCCCAAGTGAGTTATCGTGGCCCCTTTATAAGTACTCTCTGACCGCAAGTGAGTTATCCTAGCCCCTTTATATGTACTCTCTGACAGCAAGTGAGTTACCCTAGTCCCATATAAGTACTCCCTGACTCCAAGTGAGTTACCCTAGTCCCTTATAAGTACTCCCTGACCCCAAGTGAGTTACCATAGCCCCTTGATAAGTTCTCCCTGACTGCAAGTGAGTTATCCTAGCCCCTTTTGTATTTACTCTCTGACCGCAAGTGAGTTACCCTAGTCCCATAAAGTACTCCCTGACCCCAAGTGAGTTACCATATCACCTTTATTAGTACTCCCTGACCCCATGTGAGTTATCCTAGCCCCTTTATATGTACTCTCTGACAGCAAGTGAGTTATTCTAGCCCCTTATAAGTACTCCCTGACACCAAGTGAGTTACCCTAGCCCCTCGATAAGTACTCCCTGCCTGCAAGTGAGTTACCCTAGTCCCTTATAAGTACTCCCTGACCCCAAGTGAGTTACCCTAGCCCCTTGATAAGTACTCCCTGACTGCAAGTGAGTTATCCTAGCCCCTTATAAGTACTCCCTGACACCAAGCGAGTTACCCTAGTACGATAGAAGTGCTCCCTGACCCCAAGTGAATTACCCTAGCCCCTATATAAGTACTCCCTGACCCCAAGTGAATTATCCTTGCCCCTTTATATGTACTCTCTGACCGCAAGTGAGTTACCCTAGTCACATAGAGGTACTCCCTGACCCCAAGTGAGTTATCGTGGCCCCTTTATAAGTACTCTCTGACCGCAAGTGAGTTATCCTAGCCCCTTTATATGTACTCTCTGACAGCAAGTGAGTTACCCTAGTCCCATATAAGTACTCCCTGACTCCAAGTGAGTTACCCTAGTCCCTTATAAGTACTCCCTGACCCCAAGTGAGTTACCATAGCCCCTTGATAAGTTCTCCCTGACTGCAAGTGAGTTATCCTAGCCCCTTTTGTATTTACTCTCTGACCGCAAGTGAGTTACCCTAGTCCCATAAAGTACTCCCTGACCCCAAGTGAGTTACCATATCACCTTTATTAGTACTCCCTGACCCCATGTGAGTTATCCTAGCCCCTTTATATGTACTCTCTGACAGCAAGTGAGTTATTCTAGCCCCTTATAAGTACTCCCTGACACCAAGTGAGTTACCCTAGCCCCTCGATAAGTACTCCCTGCCTGCAAGTGAGTTACCCTAGTCCCTTATAAGTACTCCCTGACCCCAAGTGAGTTACCCTAGCCCCTTGATAAGTACTCCCTGACTGCAAGTGAGTTATCCTAGCCCCTTATAAGTACTCCCTGACACCAAGTGAGTTACCCTAGCCCCTTGATAAGTACTCCCTGACTGCAAGTGAGTTATCCTAGCCCCTTATAAGTACTCCCTGACACCAAGTGAGTTACCCTAGTACCATAGAATTACTCCCTGACCACAAGTGAGTTACCATAGCCCCTTGATAAGTACTCCCTGACTGCAAGTGAGTTATCCTAGCCCCTTATAAGTACTCCCTGACCCCAAGTGAGTTATCCTAGGCCCTTTATATGTACTCTCTCACCATTAGTGAGTTATCCTAACCCCTTTATATGTACTCCTAGACACCAAGTGAGTCATCCTAGTCGCTTTATATGTACTCCCAGATCCCAAGTGAGTTACCCTAGTCCCTTATAAGTACTCCCTGATCCCAAGTGAGTTACCCTAGTTCTTTAATAAGTACACCCTGGCCCCAAGTGTGTTACCCTGGTCCCATATAATTACTCACAGACACCAAGTGAGTTATCCTAGCCCCTTTTGTATTTACTCTCTGACCGCAAATGAGTTACCCTAGTCCCATAAAGTACTCCCTGACCCCAACTGAGTTATCATATCACCTTTATTAGTACTCCCTGACCCCAAGTGAGTTACCCTAGTCCCTTATAAGTACTCCCTGACACCAAGTGAGTTACCCTAGTCCCATAGAATTACTCCCTGACCACAAGTGAGTTACCATAGCCCCTTTATAAGTACTCCCTGACTCCAAGTGATTTACCCTAGCCCCCATATAAGTACTTCCTGACCCCAAGTGAGTTACCCTAGTCCCATAAAAGTGCTCCCTGACCCCTAGTGAGTTACCATATCACCTTTATAAGTACTCCCTGACCCCTAGTGAGTTACCCTAGTCCCATAGAAGTACTCTCTGACAGCAAGTGAGTTATCCTAGCCCCTTTATATTTACTCCTAGACATCAAGTGTGTTACCCTGGTGCCTTATAAGTACTGCCTGACCCCAAGTGAGTTATCCTAGCCCCTTTATATGTACTCTCTGACAGCAAGTGAGATACCCTAGTCCCATATAAGTACTCCCTGACCCCAAGTGAGTTACCATATCTCCTTTATAAGTACTCCCTGACCCAAAGTGAGTTATCCTAGCCCCTTTATATGTACTCTCTGACCGCAAGTAAGTTACCCTAGTCCCATAGTAGTACTCCCTGACCTCAAGTGAGTTATCGTGGCCCCTTTATAAGTACTCTCTGACAGCAAGTGAGTTACCCTAGTCCCATAGAAGTACCCCTTGACCCCAAGTGAATTACCATAGCCCCTTTATAAGTACTCCCAGACCCCAAGTGAGTTACCCTAGTCCCTTATAAGTACTCCCTGACCCCAAGTAAGTTAACTTAGCCCCTTGATAAGTACTCCCTGACCGCAAGTGAGTTATCCTAGCCCCTTATAAGTACTCCCTGACCCCAAGTGAGTTACCCTAGTCCCTTATAAGTACTCCCTGACCCCAAGTGAGTTACCCTAGCCCCTTGATAAGTACTCCCTGACTGCAAGTGAGTTATCCTAGGCCCTTTATATGTACTCCCTGACACCAAGTGAGTTACCCTAGTCCCATAGAATTACTCCCTGACCACAAGTGAGTTACCATAGCCTCTTTATAAGTACTCCCTGACCCCAAGTGAGTTATCCTAGGCCCTTTATATGTACTCTCTCACCATAAGTGAGTTATCCTAACCCCTTTATATGTACTCCCAGACACCAAGTGTGTCATCCTAGTCGCTTTATATGTACTCCCAGACCCCAAGTGAGTTACCCTAGTCCCTTATAAGTACTCCCTGATCCCAAGTGAGTTACCCTAGTTCTTTAATAAGTACACCCTGGCCCCAAGTGTGTTACCCTGGTTCCATATAATTACTCACAGACACCAAGTGAGTTACCATATCACCTTTATAAGTACTCCCTGACCCCAAGTGAGTTATCCTAGCCCCTTTATATGTACTCTCTGACCGCAAGTGAGTTACCCTAGTCCCATAGTAGTACTCCCTGACCCCAAGTGAGTTACCATAGCCCCTTTATAAGTACTCCCTGACCCCAAGTGAGTTATCCTAGCCCCTTTATATGTACTCTCTGACAGCAAGTGAGTTACCCTAGTCCCATATAAGTGCTCCCTCACCCCAAGTGAGTTATCCTAGCCCCTTTATATGTACTCTCTGACCGCAAGTAAGTTACCCTAGTCCCATAGTAGTACTCCCTGACCCCAAGTGAGTTAACCTAGCCCCTTGATAAGTACTCCCTGACCGCAAGTGTGTTATCCTAGCCCCTTATAAGTACTCCCTGACACCAAGTGAGTTACCCTAGTCCCATAGAATTACTCCCTGACCACAAGTGAGTTACCATAGCGTCTTTATAAGTACTCCCTGACCCCTAGTGAGTTATCCTAGGCCCTTTATGTGTACTCTCTGACCACAAGTGAGTTATCCTAACCCCTTTATATGTACTCCCAGACACCAAGTGAGTCATCCTATTCGCTTTATATGTACTCCCAGACCCCAAGTGAGTTACCCTCGCCCCTATATAAGTACTCCCTGACCCCAAGTGAGTTATCCTTGCCCTTTTATATGTACTCTCTGACCGCAAGTGAGTTACCCTAGTCACACAGAGGTACTCCCTGACCCCAAGTGAGTTATCGTGGCCCCTTTATAAGTACTCTCTGACCGCAAGTGAGTTACCCTAGTCCCATATAAGTACTCCCTCACCCCAAGTAAGTTATCCTAGCCCCTTTATATGTACCCACTGCCGCAAGTGAGTTAACCTAGCCCCTTTATATGTACTCCCAGACAACAAGTGAGTTGCCCTAGCCCCTTAATAAGTACACCCTGTCCCCATGTGAGTTACCCTGGTCCCTTATAAGTACTCACAGACACCAAGTGTGTTACCCTAGCCCCTTAATAAGTACACCCTGGCCCCAAGTGAGTTACCCTGGTTCCATATAAGTACTCGCAGACACCAAGTGAGTTACCCTGGTCCAATATAAGTACTCCTTGACACAAAGTGAGTCACCATAGCCCCTTTATATGTACTCTCTGACCGCAAGTGAGTTATCGTAGCCCCTTTTTATGAACTCTTCACCTCCCAAGTGAGTTACCCTAGTCCCTTATAACTACTCCCAGACACCAAGTGAGTTACCCTAGTACGATAGAAGTGCTCCCTGACCCCAAGTGAGTTACCCTCGCCCCTATATAAGTACTCCCTGACGCCAAGTGAGTTATCATTGCCCCTTTATATGTACTCTCTGACCGCAAGTGAGTTACCCTAGTCACATAGAGGTACTCCCTGACCCAAAGTGAGTTATCGTGGCCCCTTTATAAGTACTCTCTGACCGCAAGTGAGTTATCCTAGCCCCTTTATATGTACTCTCTGACAGCAAGTGAGTTACCCTAGTCCCATATAAGTACTCCCTGACCCCAAGTGAGTTACCCTAGTCCCTTATAAGTACTCCCTGACCCCAAGTGAGTTACCCTAGCCCCTTGATAAGTACTCCCTGACTGCAAGTGAGTTATCCTAGGCCCTTTATATGTACTCCCTGACACCAAGTGAGTTACCCTAGTCCCATAGAATTACTCCCTGACCACAAGTGAGTTACCATAGCCTCTTTATAAGTACTCCCTGACCCCAAGTGAGTTATCCTAGGCCCTTTATATGTACTCTCTCACCATAAGTGAGTTATCCTAACCCCTTTATATGTACTCCCAGACACCAATTGAGTCATCCTAGTCGCTTTGTATGTACTCCCAGACCCCAAGTGAGTTACCCTAGTCCCTTATAAGTACTCCCTGATCCCAAGTGAGTTACCCTAGTTCTTTAATAAGTACACCCTGGCCCCAAGTGTGTTACCCTGGTCCCATATAATTACTCACAGACACCAAGTGAGTTATCCTAGCCCCTTTTGTATTTACTCTCTGACCGCAAATGAGTTACCCTAGTCCCATAAAGTACTCCCTGACCCCAACTGAGTTACCATATCACCTTTATTAGTACTCCCTGACCCCAAGTGAGTTACCCTAGTCCCTTATAAGTACTCCCTGACCCCAAGTGAGTTATCCTAGGCCCTTTATATGTACTCTCTCACCATTAGTGAGTTATCCTAACCCCTTTATATGTACTCCTAGACACCAAGTGAGTCATCCTAGTCGCTTTATATGTACTCCCAGACCCCAAGTGAGTTACCCTAGTCCCTTATAAGTACTCCCTGATCCCAAGTGAGTTACCCTAGTTCTTTAATAAGTACACCCTGGCCCCAAGTGTGTTACCCTGGTCCCATATAATTACTCACAGACACCAAGTGAGTTATCCTAGCCCCTTTTGTATTTACTCTCTGACCGCAAATGAGTTACCCTAGTCCCATAAAGTACTCCCTGACCCCAACTGAGTTACCATATCACCTTTATTAGTACTCTCAGACCCCAAGTGAGTTACCCTAGTCCCTTATAAGTACTCCCTGATCCCAAGTGAGTTACCCTAGTTCTTTAATAAGTACACCCTGGCCCCAAGTGTGTTACCCTGGTCCCATATAATTACTCACAGACACCAAGTGAGTTATCCTAGCCCCTTTTGTATTTACTCTCTGACCGCAAATGAGTTACCCTAGTCCCATAAAGTACTCCCTGACCCCAACTGATTTACCATATCACCTTTATTAGTACTCCCTGACTGCAAGTGTGTTACCCTAGCCCCTTAATAAGTACTCCCTGACCCCAAGTGAATTATCCTTGCCCCTTTATATGTACTCTCTGACCGCAAGTGAGTTAACCTAGTCACATAGAGGTACTCCCTGACCCCAAGTGAGTTATCGTGGCCCCTTAATAAGTACTCTCTGACCGCAAGTGAGTTATCCTAGCCCCTTTATATGTACTCTCTGACAGCAAGTGAGTTACCCTAGTCCCATATAAGTACTCCCTGACCCCAAGTGAGTTACCATAGCCCCTTGATAAGTTCTCCCTGACTGCAAGTAAGTTATCCTAGCCCCTTTTGTATTTACTCTCTGACCGCAAGTGAGTTACCCTAGTCCCATAAAGTACTCCCTGACCCCAAGTGAGTTACCATATCACCTTTATTAGTACTCCCTGACCCCATGTGAGTTATCCTAGCCCCTTTATATGTACTCTCTGACAGCAAGTGAGTTATCCTAGCCCCTTTATATGTACTCCCAGACACCAAGTGAGTTATTCTAGTCGCTTTATATGTACTCCCAGACCCCAAGTGAGTTACCCTGGTCCCATATAAGTACTCACAGACACCAAGTGTGTTACCCTAGCCCCTTAATAAGTACTCCCTGACCCCAAGTGAATTATCCTTGCCCCTTTATATGTACTCTCTGACCGCAAGTGAGTTACCCTAGTCACATAGAGGTAATCCCTGACCCCAAGTGAGTTATCGTGGCCCCTTAATAAGTACTCTCTGACCACAAGTGAGTTATCCTAGCCCCTTTATATGTACTCTCTGACAGCAAGTGAGTTACCCTAGTCCCATATAAGTACTCCCTGACTCCAAGTGAGTTTCCCTAGTCCCTTATAAGTACTCCCTGACCCCAAGTGAGTTACCATAGCCCCTTGATAAGTTCTCCCTGACTGCAAGTGAGTTATCCTAGCCCCTTTTGTATTTACTCTCTGACCGCAAGTGAGTTACCCTAGTCCCATAAAGTACTCCCTGACCCCAAGTGAGTTACCATATCACCTTTATTAGTACTCCCTGACCCCATGTGAGTTATCCTAGCCCCTTTATATGTACTCTCTGACAGCAAGTGAGTTATTCTAGCCCCTTATAAGTACTCCCTGACCGCAAGTGAGTTATCCTAGCCCCTTATAAGTACTCCCTGACACCAAGTGAGTTACCCTAGTCCCATAGAATTACTCCCAGACCACAAGTGAGTTACCATAGCGTCTTTATAAGTACTCCCTGACCCCAAGTGAGTTATCCTAGGCCCTTTATATGTACTCTCTGACCACAAGTGAGTTATCCTAGCCCCTTTATATGTACTCCCAGACACCAAGTGAGTTATTCTAGTCGCTTTATATGTACTCCCAGACCCCAAGTGAGTTACCCTGGTCCCATATAAGTACTCACAGACACCAAGTGTGTTACCCTAGCCCCTTAATAAGTACACCCTGACCCTAAGTGAGTTACCCTGGTCCCATATAAGTACTCACAGACACCAAGTCAGTTACCCTAGTCCCATAGAAGTACTCCTTGACCCAAAGTGAGTTACCCTAGTCCCATATAAGTACTCCCTGACCCCAAGTGAGTTATCCTAGCCCCTTTTGTATGTACTCTCTGACCGCAAGTGAGTTATCCTAGCCCCTTTATATTTACTCCTAGACCTCAAGTGTGTTACCCTGGTGCCTTATAAGTACTGCCTGACCCCAAGTGTGTTACCCTAGCCCCTTAATAAGTACACCCTGGCCCCAAGTGAGTTACCCTGGTCCCATATAAGTACTCACAGACACCAAGTGTGTTAACTTAGCCCCTTAATAAGTGCACCCTGGCCCCAAGTGAGTTACCCTGGTTCCATATAAGTACTCAGAGACACCAAGTGAGTTACCCTAGTCCCATATAAGTACTCCTTGACCCAAAGTGAGTCACCATAGCCCCTTTATATGTACTCTCTGACCGCAAGTGAGTTATCCTAGCCCCTTTATATGTACTCTTCACCCCCCAAGTGAGTTACCCTAGTCCCTTATAACTACTCCCAGACACCAAGTGAGTTACCCTAGTACGATAGAAGTGCTCCCTGACCCCAAGTGAATTACCCTAGCCCCTATATAAGTACTCCCTGACCCCAAGTGAATTATCCTTGCCCCTTTATATGTACTCTCTGACCGCAAGTGAGTTACCCTAGTCACATAGAGGTACTCCCTGACCCCAAGTGAGTTATCGTGGCCCCTTTATAAGTACTCTCTGACCGCAAGTGAGTTATCCTAGCCCCTTTATATGTACTCTCTGACAGCAAGTGAGTTACCCTAGTCCCATATAAGTACTCCCTGACTCCAAGTGAGTTACCCTAGTCCCTTATAAGTACTCCCTGACCCCAAGTGAGTTACCATAGCCCCTTGATAAGTTCTCCCTGACTGCAAGTGATTTATCCTAGCCCCTTTTGTATTTACTCTCTGACCGCAAGTGAGTTACCCTAGTCCCATAAAGTACTCCCTGACCCCAAGTGAGTTACCATATCACCTTTATTAGTATTCCCTGACCCCATGTGAGTTATCCTAGCCCCTTTATATGTACTCTCTGACAGCAAGTGAGTTATTCTATCCCCTTATAAGTACTCCCTGACACCAAGTGAGTTACCCTAGCCCCTCGATAAGTACTCCCTGCCTGCAAGTGAGTTACCCTAGTCCCTTATAAGTACTCCCTGACCCCAAGTGAGTTACCCTAGCCCCTTGATAAGTACTCCCTGACTGCAAGTGAGTTATCATAGCCCCTTATAAGTACTCCCTGACACCAAGTGAGTTACCCTAGCCCCTTGATAAGTACTCCCTGACTGCAAGTGAGTTATCCTAGCCCCTTATAAGTACTCCCTGACACCAAGTGAGTTACCCTAGTACCATAGAATTACTCCCTGACCACAAGTGAGTTACCATAGCCCCTTGATAAGTACTCCCTGACTGCAAGTGAGTTATCCTAGCCCCTTATAAGTACTCCCTGACCCCAAGTGAGTTATCCTAGGCCCTTTATATGTACTCTCTCACCATTAGTGAGTTATCCTAACCCCTTTATATGTACTCCTAGACACCAAGTGAGTCATCCTAGTCGCTTTATATGTACTCCCAGACCCCAAGTGAGTTACCCTAGTCCCTTATAAGTACTCCCTGATCCCAAGTGAGTTACCCTAGTTCTTTAATAAGTACACCCTGGCCCCAAGTGTGTTACCGTGGTCCCATATAATTACTCACAGACACCAAGTGAGTTATCGTGGCCCCTTTATAAGTACTCTCTGACCGCAAGTGAGTTACCCTAGTCCCATATAAGTACTCCCTCACCCCAAGTAAGTTATCCTAGCCCCTTTATATGTACCCATTGCCGCAAGTGAGTTAACCTAGCCCCTTTATATGTACTCCCAGACCACAAGTGAGTTGCCCTAGCCCCTTAATAAGTACACCCTGTCCCCATGTGAGTTACCCTGGTCCCTTATAAGTACTGTTGTGGTTCAATCGCTGATTCACGACAAACTCGAAATTCTTTTGTATAATAAAGTTTATTGACGTTTGATTTACAATGTTTCTTTTTATACAAATTGATAACCAGAGCTATGAGCTAGATAATTATAGTTTTAAGAGACAAAGGATTGCCTGGATAAGTTTAACCCCTTAGCTTACAATGACGTATGAGAGACGTGATAGTTTTTCGGGGCCAAACATAAACAAAACGTCTCAGAGACGTGGTAAGTCTACCGGCCCAAATATAAACAAGACGTCTCAGAGACGTGGTAAGTCTACCGGCCCAAATATAAACAAGACGTCTCAGAGACGTCCTTGGTGTCGCTTTTGGCACGCACAATTAAAAATTAAATCGTAAGGCAAGGGGTTAAGAAATAAGAGGACTGAAGGTCCTAGGAGACTCGACTTGCTCCTTCTAGCTTTTGACTCGAACTGATTTTTGGGGCTGCACGTTTGGGGCTCCTACCCTCAAAGTGCAGCGTCAAACATCACCTTATATGGTAACATTTGCGGGTCCCAATGGTCAAATGCGTCATTGTTCTAGAACATTCGACTGCCGTCGAAGTGCATTTTGCCACGTGTCGGGACTTAGCCTTGGCGACTGTGTGAACGAGCTGCGTCTGGCGCTTCGTATTACATTTAGGAATTTGTCGCTTTTAGGAGTATCTCTCCTTTACAATGAGGCTATTGATATTTTAATATAATCATGATAGATTTAGAGTTATTAATTATATCTTTAAATGATAATAATATTAATAATATTAATTATATAGTGCTTATAATAGCAATGAGTTATGTATGTTTATTCTATGTACATAACACCCCTCCCTCCCTGGAAAAAGAGGGTAGATGGTTAATAATCGGGTTCGTATTGAATGTTTGCCGCTTGCTCAGGTGTGACGATAATCATGTGCGTCGGGACAACGTTGTCTGTTGCTGGGGCGGCGACGTCATCTGTTACGATGGCATTGGATGCCAATGCCTGTATTGACCTGATTCTTGGCTTAGGTTTTGGTCTTCTATGAAGATATCGCCAGATTATGTAAATGGTTAATCCTATGATGATTAACGTTGTAGTAGAATATGAGATGGCCATATGTTGATAGGTGTGGTGTTGTCCTAGGTTTTCGTTTTGTACATCCTTTTTCAGCTGTTTTAGCTGGATGCTGAGCGTGTTGAGGTCGTTGACCTTGTTCAAGATGTTATGCAGCCTGGGAATACTGGTTGTGTTGATTGCTGCTACGTAGTTTTCAGGATCTATGGCTCTCAAAGAGAAATTATAGTGCGGGATATAGTTCTTATGTTTGTTGGGCTTGGAGGTTTGTACGGGTTCCAAAACAAAATCAGTAGCTGTTAGGATACAATTTTTATATAAATTAATTACTCCGGAGCCCATTAATTCTATATTATAAGTAGGTTTTTGTTTGCAGATTACTTCTACAATTTCTAATCGCGGTGTGGAGTATATCCACGAAGCTTGGTTTTTCATGGGAATTAGCATCGGTTGCACTAAATGTATAAGTTTATGCTCGCACGTATTTATATCTATGTATTTTAAGTATAATGCAATTTCGCATGGATTAATTGTCTTTATTTTGTTGGATGGTTTATCCGTTGGACAGAAATAATTATCTTTTATCGTGTAACATTTTCGTAGTTCGTCTTCGGTATATTCTGTGTATCGCTCAGCGATGCTATCTATCGCTATGTAATCTTTTCTTAAATCTATTATGGAGTGTAATGTTGTAGAATTCTGAATAGGGATTGGGATTGGATATATTTGTAAAAGATCGAATTCTTTGGGTGTTATTAGAGGTATATGGAGTACTACAATTAGTTTGTTTGTTTTGGTATAAATTGTGGGTTGCATTAGTTTGGAAATTAAATGGATGTTTAGTGTTTCTAATGGAAAAGGGAATTGCGTGCCAGGAGGGATGTGAGGAATCGCATCTTTAAGGTATTCGATAATTTTTGTGTATCGAATAATGTTCGGGTTTATTATTCCTTGGCTCGCCATTATCACGAAATTTAATAAGTGATCTGTGTCTATCATTAATTCTTCGGATGTAAGATTAATGTTATATAGAGCTTCTCGCTCGTCCGCTTGGGCTTCTAGATCACGTGCTGCTTTCATCAGCATTTTTTCGTTCGCATCTATTTTTTGTATCGTGTTATTATAGGTTTCTATGGTTTGGTCGATAATTTGTATTTGTTTTAGGAGTGCTAATCTGTTGGTTTCTACTGTTTGATCTAAATTTTGTAGATGTTTATTTATTTCTTCTTCGTCGTTACTGTCCATTATTCCGAATAAAATTTTTCCGATTGACCCTACTCCGTTTGCTAGTCCTCGTCTGTTTCTTTCTTGATGTAGCGTTACTTCATCTATTTCGTCTAGGATTTTTTCGGTTGTCTCTAATTTGTAGACGGTATCAATGACGGAGTGTTTACAGATTTTTTTTCCTTCTTGTGTGGAGCAAAGGGCGTGGTCGTATAGGAATTTGTTTAGTTGCGCGAGTCTTTGGCGGTATTCTACTATGTCGGTAGTTATCACTAATTTCCATTTCTCTTTATAAAAATTGACCGTGCCGAATTTTTCATAGAATAGTCCCGGTTGACCTTTGATGGGAATATTTTGGACTTGCTGGGAGCTTCTGTGGATCGTTATGACCATAAGGGTCAGCATGCACCTATAATAAAGGGTATGTTTGGTTAATTTTGGAATTTTAATATGTAAAATTTGAACAAGCTTTATTTCTACATGGGAGTTATTTTAGTCGGTCGCGAAGGTGCGTCTAGTTCGTAGACATTGGGTCAGCGTTTTTGCGTGAATTTGCGTGAAGTGGGGAATGCACTATATATTAGTGGTTCCCGTACGGGGAATTTCATTTCGTCTTGATTCGACCGAAAAAGTTTCAAAGTTTCCCAGCGTTTATTGTGCAATGGCTGTCCAAGTGTACAAACGGAGGGACATGTACGACCGTGGAGAGATTGACGGCCAGGGGCGTCGTCTTTTCCTCAAGTTCGACAATGGTGAGTATCCTTATATTTTCGTTTTCTCTCCTTTTTTGTTTTAATTAGTTTTGATTTCGTAGTTTCTATCCCCCCCCTTTTTTTTTTTTGTTTAGTCGTAATTTTCAACGTGGGTGCAGTTCAGTTCCGGAGGATGTGCCGGAAGTCCGACCGCATCCAAAATGACCAGGAGTGGGACTACGACTGCCTAGAGGACTGTTTTTGGGTCGTTTTCGACCTGTTTGGGATAAGGTGGCTCCAGTAC
This sequence comes from Prorops nasuta, assembly GCF_024137725.1. Lineage (NCBI taxonomy): Eukaryota > Metazoa > Arthropoda > Insecta > Hymenoptera > Bethylidae > Prorops > Prorops nasuta. The sequence continues at coordinate 3,035,435 of NW_027116825.1, read as the reverse complement.
ACCGGGGTGGAGCCCTACCGTGGCTGGGGGTACCCCAACCAGCAGGTCGAGGGGTGGACTGGCCCACCCTTGGAGGAAAAGGACGTCCTCAAATATCATGGCTTAATTTAGCCAGAAACAAAAATTTATATTTTTTTTTTTTTATTATTATATATATAAAAAATAAGAACAATTATATTTATGTCCTAAAACTTGTAATAATTGTAAGAGGAGGTGAGGAGATTGTAGAAACCTTTTCCCCTTGAATAAATTTCAATATTTTTAAAAGGTATCCATTTGATTTCTAGTCTTAGTACCTTTTCCTATTAGTTAAGTTTTTAGGGACAGTAAGGTAAAAAGGAAAGGAAGGTAAAAAAAAATAATAAAAATTCTAATAATAATATGAAAGAAAAAAAAAAATTATGTAGGTACCGTAGAAATTAAAAATAGTTTTTTTTTTTTTTTTTTTTATTTATTGAGCTTATCTTATTAGTTATAATGAAAGTATTTAGGAATTGATTTTGATATATTTTTTTTTTTTATAAAAACTATTAGTATAGTTAGATAGTTCTAGTGGTAGTGATATATAGTAATTGGTAGTTGTAAGATAGTATTATAGTAGGAAGTAGATTAGGTTGATGGGGAAAAGTGTGAAGAGAGTATGGTACGTGTGGGTGGTCGAGTCGGTAACTACACGTGATAAGGCTTTAGCCTATTGACGTGGGTTACGATTTTCTTTTTACCCACTGCTAACTCATAATTTAGCTCGCTTAGTTTTGCGGTTATGGTATAGGGACCGTCGTATAGGGGTTCCAGTTTCTTTGGTCTTCCAGCGCGAATCATTTTTCGCTTTAACAATACTTGGTCTCCTACTTCGTAATTTGATTCTTGAGTATTGTGATCATAATAGATCTTCGATTTTTCCTTTTCCCATATTAATTGGTCTTTCATTATGTTACCCGTTGAGCGAATTCTTTCGCGGAGTTCGTTATAGTAATCTTCAAATGTATACGTAGGTTGCGGCGGATATTTGAGCGTGGTCGGTAATTCAACCTCGCGTCCGAATAGCAGTGAAAAAGGCGTTCGGCCTGTAGCTGTGTGTGGCGTAGTGTTATAGGTGAACATGGCGTAGGGTAACCATTCGTCCCAGTTGTCTAAATCTTCGTTGACAAAGTTTTTTAAGTACGACGCCAATGTTCGGTGCGACCTTTCTAGCGCACCATTCGACTGTGGGTGGTATGCCGTGGTCTGTATTTTGTCAATTTTTAATAGCTTACAGACGTCCTTAAAGAGGTTACTTAGAAAGTTAGTGCCCTGGTCAGTTAAAACCTTTTGGGGTAGCCCGTAAGAAAAAATGATCCTTTCAACGAATAGTCGTGCCACAGTAGAGGCTGACTGGTCTTGAATTGGTAGGGCTATGCTGTACCTTGTGAAAAGGTCTTGGAAGGTTAAGGCATACTTATTTCCTTGTTTGGTCGCAGGGTATGGTCCTATTATATCTAGGGCGACCTTTTCGAAGGGTTCTACTGGCGTGTCTGTTATCTGCATTGGTGCACGTTTCACGTTGCCTGTTTTATTGCGCTGGCACTTGTCACATTTTTTTATGTATTCTTCAATGTCCTTTTTCATATTTGGCCAAACGTGTCTAATTTTAATTCTTTGCAGAGTTCTATTTACGCCTTCATGTCCTCCGAAGGGAGTATCGTGATACTCGTAAAGGATTTGGTTTATCATTGCGGGAGTATAGGTTGATGGCTTCTCATCAGCTGTTTTTTCCTCGGCGTCGGAGTTAGCTGAGGTTGCATCTCCGTTTGAGTCGGTTGGCCTTGGGGCGGCTTGCCGTGCTCTTGAGCGCGTGGTCACGTATATACGACTTAGCGCATCTGCGTTTGTATTCTGAGTACCTGGTTTGTATCTAATTTCGTAATCGTACTCGGCTAACTTTAATCTCCAACGCATCAATCTGGAGCCTGGGTTTTCTACATTGAAAAGCCAAGTAAGTGGTTGATGATCGGTGATAATGGTAAATCTAGTACCATATAAGTAAGGTCGAAAATTTTGTACAGCCCAAACTATAGCTGCTAATTCTTTTTCCGTGGTGCTGTAGTTTACTTCGGCCTTGTTAAGCGTTCTGCTGGCGTAAGCAACGGGGAGGTCTTTGCCTACCTCGCCTTGCGATAACACGGCTCCTATTGCTTTATTGGAGGCGTCCGTGGTCAGAATGAAAGGAAGATGAAAGTCTGGATACTGTAAAAGTGGTGCAGTAGTCAATCTTTCCTTTAGATTTTCAAATGATGATTGTTCTAGGGAGGTCCAGTTGAACTTCACTCCTTTCTTTAATAGGTTCGTCATGGGTTTCGACAGGTCAGCAAAATGGTCAATGAACCTTCGGTAATAGCCTGCTAGGCCTAAAAAGGATTGTACGTCCTTTACGCTCTTGGGTGCTGGAAAATTTTTTACAGCTTCTATTTTAGTTGGGTCTGGAGAGATGCCTTTGTCCGTAATTATATGACCCAGGTAGCAAGTTTCCTTGCGAAGGAAACGGCATTTTTCCGGTTGCAGCTTTAGAGTATTTTCACGCAATCGAATGAACACTTGTTTTAGTCTTTTATTGTGCTCTATTAGAGTAGGGGCGTGAATTACTATGTCGTCAAGGTAAACGAAACATTGGATCCCTTGGAGTCCGGATAATACGGTGTTCATTAAACGTTGAAACGTAGCTGGCGCGTTTTTCAATCCAAAGGGCATGCGGTTGTACTCGTAGTGCCCTAGGGGTGTGGAGAAGGCTGTTTTTTCCTTGTCTTCTTCAGCCATGCCTATCTGGTGAAATCCAGAGGCTAGGTCAAGGGTGGTGAAATATTTCGAGTGGCCTAGTTGGTCCAATATTTCGGTGATGTTTGGCAATGGATAGGCATCACCTATAGTAGCTTCGTTTAGCTTGCGAAAATCTACGACGATGCGCATTTTTATATTTCCTTGTGCATCGGGTTTCTTGGGTACCACGAGCAGTGGCGCGTTCCACTGGCTTCGGCTCGGCCGTACTATTCCGTCAGCTTCTAGCTGAGAAATTTGTTTATCAATTTCCTGTTTATGCTTTTCAGGTAACCTATAGGGTTTCTTGAAGATAGGCTTGGTATTTTCTACCAAGGTAATAGTGTGTTTTACCGCTTCAGTGGTGAGGAGTTTGTCACCTTCTAAGTGAAATATATCATTGTATTCCTCACAGATTTCTGTTAGAGTGCGCAATTCTTCCCGATTTAAATGATTTAGTTCTAATTGAGACTTTAGCCGGGCGAGTCGATCGCTGGCGCAATTATTTACAGCGTATACTGTTATGGGTACAGAAGGGTCGTCGCCCTGAGTCGGTGGACTCGGAATATCTTCTAACACAACTGTAGGCAAGGGTATCTCTAGTTCTTTCTCCGTGATGTTCAAGATGCTGACGCAGCAGGTAGAGTTGGTTGGCCTAGTGGCACAGTTACCTATATACACTCCAGGTAGTATTTGGTGTCCGTTTACAATGCCGTCTTGTTTACTATCTGTTAACGCGGCTACTAATGTTTGGGATCTCGGTTTTAGTGATACCGTGCGTGATACTACTTGTTTCATTGGCCAGGTGTGTCCCAGCATCGTCAAGGACACGTCCTTTTCATAATGGAAACTGTTTCTTTTCCAGAAATCCATACCGATTAGTCCGTCGGCTATTAGCGAAAAGGTGTCTGGTACTATTTGAAATTTATGGGCTATAGTGTATTTTCCGACTTTTACGTGTAGGTAAACTGATCCAAGCGTCTTTACAGGTGTTCCACTTATTCCTGTTAGCGTAATCGGGGTTTTGTCAGCTATCGTTTCCTTGCGCAGGACTTTTATTTTAATTATGGAGACATCGGCTCCAGTATCGAAAAGTAAGGTTGCTGGTCGTATGAATTCAGCGGCTTGTACTTCGATCAGATTTTTTATGGGAGTACATAATACCATATTAGCGATTAAATTTCCTACAGGTGTTGGTCGATTCAGGTTTTCGTTAATTGGTTGCTCTGAATTATTTGCATTCTGTTGAGCTTCTCTTTCTCGCTTTGCTTTTAATGTGCGGCACTCTTGGACGGTGTGTCCTGGTTTTTTGCAATAATTGCAAGAGGTGGATACTTTGTTAACGGAAGATGAGTGACTCTGAGTCCGTTTTGCGTTGCTAAGTCGCGCGTAGCACTTTTCGGCTTCATGTCCTTTCCTATCGCAGCGTTTGCAATGGAGGTGCGAATTATTCCGTTGTCCGGAGGATCGTTGTTGTCCTTGGTTATCGCGTCTGCCATGGGTCGAGCCCTGTTGAGTTCTGTACTCTTCGTCGGAGCGAGTCAAGGATTCACGATCGATTGCGATAGCAATTGATTCTCTTAGAGTTGCACGCTCGCAAGATGCTACCATAACTTGGAGTTTAAAATTCAATCCTTTTATGAATTGATGTTTCGCTTGTTGCGTTAACAATTCTTCTATGGCTTCGTTTTTAGCCGGGTCATTTGCTGGCGTGATGCATCTTTCTTTCAAACCTGATAATATGTCTTCTAGTCGAGAAGCATAGGATCGTACCGATTCATCTTTTCCTTGTCGGCATCGATTTAAACTATTTTGAAGGGTCGCGGTAGACCGTCGGGGTTTGAATGCTTCTTCTAATTCTCGTATTAGTTGCTCGATATTTTCGATTACTTTGTGCTTAGTTTCGGTATAAGCTTTGCCTCTTAGTATAGTGAATCTAACCTGCCGTAGAAATTCGTCTCTATCTAACGGGTGTAGATTTTGGTTTGCCATAATTATGGAATTCACAAACGGTTCTAGCTCGTCTGGGTCTCCTTTATACTTTGGAATTCTTCCAAGAGTTACGTGTAGGGAAGCATATCCGTGGTGAGGTTCTTCTTCTTCCTCATCGTCTAGATCTGGCACGTATCGAGGTCTTTCGCATGGAGTCACATACGATGTTCTTTGTGTCGGTCTTGCCGTGGAGGTCCTCGAGGGGAACCTATTAAAATTTTGTCGTAACCTGGAGAGTTCGTCTCTCAGTCTCGCGTTTTCTTCTTCCATTATGCTAATATCGCGGGGCCTTATGCTGTGATGTAATCTTCTAATTTCAGCATCTATGGCGCTAGGAGGTACGCTTTCGTCAAGTGGAATCGTGTTTGTTGGTGCGTCTTCTATTCTGATAGGGGGACGTTCCGCGGTGTAACTATGGTCTAAATCTGGGGCGTCGTTATTCGCGTTGCCATGGTGAGCCATAGTTAGTCTATTCCGTCTTCGCGTATTTACGTTTCGAAATGGGGTTCCTTCGTCGGTTTCCCTAAGAGTACGCAAAGTTCTATTCCCTAATTGAGAGATGCAACTGTCTATCTCTCGGGAGATTGAAACACGATTTGGTCGAGGTACACTATGTGTCGCGGGAGTTAAGCTGGGTTCAGATTGAGTTCGGTCTAAATTATCGGGATTACGGTACATGGAAGAAATTTAGTACTACGAACGCTATGGGCTCGCGGTTACAAAGTTCACAATTAAAATTGCTACTGATATGATTGGTACCGTACTCACCAAAAGCTCATTTTCACTGGTTGGCTGACTGCAAGTTCTGCTGGTTTCCAGTCGTTGATTTCTTGTAGTCGTGAGGTAGTATGCGGGGTGAACCTCGAAGTTGTGGGTTTGTCGCTCCGTTGCTGAGAAAGGCGAAGTTGGCGGATGTCTCGTTGAGTATCGATGATCGTCCACGTCGGTTCGTCCTTGTAGAGGTTGGTCGATCGAAGAAATAGAATTTTCTTGATTTTCCTTGGGATGAAGATTTATGTAGGTTTGATCTTCACCAGTCAACGGATCCCACCGCTGCCACCAGTTTGTTGTGGTTCAATCGCTGATTCACGACAAACTCGAAATTCTTTTGTATAATAAAGTTTATTGACGTTTGATTTACAATGTTTCTTTTTATACAAATTGATAACCAGAGCTATGAGCTAGATAATTATAGTTTTAAGAGACAAAGGATTGCCTGGATAAGTTTAAGAAATAAGAGGACTGAAGGTCCTAGGAGACTCGACTTGCTCCTTCTAGCTTTTGACTCGAACTGATTTTTGGGGCTCCTACCCTCAAAGTGCAGCGTCAAACATCACCTTATATGGTAACATTTGCGGGTCCCAATGGTCAAATGCGTCATTGTTCTAGAACATTCGACTGCCGTCGAAGTGCATTTTGCCACGTGTCGGGACTTAGCCTTGGCGACTGTGTGAACGAGCTGCGTCTGGCGCTTCGTATTACATTTAGGAATTTGTCGCTTTTAGGAGTATCTCTCCTTTACAATGAGGCTATTGATATTTTAATATAATCATGATAGATTTAGAGTTATTAATTATATCTTTAAATGATAATAATATTAATAATATTAATTATATAGTGCTTATAATAGCAATGAGTTATGTATGTTTATTCTATGTACATAACAGTACTCACAGACACCAAGTGTGTTACCCTAGCCCCTTAATAAGTACACCCTGGCCCCAAGTGAGTTACCCTGGTTCCATATAAGTACTCGCAGACACCAAGTGAGTTACCCTGGTCCAATATAAGTACTCCTTGACACAAAGTGAGTCACCATAGCCCCTTTATATGTACTCTCTGACCGCAAGTGAGTTATCCTAGCCCCTTTTTATGAACTCTTCACCTCCCAAGTGAGTTACCCTAGTCCCTTATAACTACTCCCAGACACCAAGTGAGTTACCCTAGTACGATAGAAGTGCTCCCTGACCCCAAGTGAGTTACCCTCGCCCCTATATAAGTACTCCCTGACGCCAAGTGAGTTATCCTTGCCCCTTTATATGAACTCTCTGACCGCAAGTGAGTTACCCTAGTCACATAGAGGTACTCCCTGACCCAAAGTGAGTTATCGTGGCCCCTTTATAAGTACTCTCTGACCGCAAGTGAGTTATCCTAGCCCCTTTATATGTACTCTCTGACAGCAAGTGAGTTACCCTAGTCCCATATAAGTACTCCCTGACCCCAAGTGAGTTACCCTAGTCCCTTATAAGTACTCCCTGACCCCAAGTGAGTTACCCTAGCCCCTTGATAAGTACTCCCTGACTGCAAGTGAGTTATCCTAGGCCCTTTATATGTACTCCCTGACACCAAGTGAGTTACCCTAGTCCCATAGAATTACTCCCTGACCACAAGTGAGTTACCATAGCCTCTTTATAAGTACTCCCTGACCCCAAGTGAGTTATCCTAGGCCCTTTATATGTACTCTCTCACCATAAGTGAGTTATCCTAACCCCTTTATATGTACTCCCAGACACAAATTGAGTCATCCTAGTCGCTTTGTATGTACTCCCAGACCCCAAGTGAGTTACCCTAGTCCCTTATAAGTACTCCCTGATCCCAAGTGAGTTACCCTAGTTCTTTAATAAGTACACCCTGGCCCCAAGTGTGTTACCCTGGTCCCATATAATTACTCACAGACACCAAGTGAGTTACCATATCACCTTTATAAGTACTCCCTGACCCCAATTGAGTTATCCTAGCCCCTTTATATGTACTCTCTGACCGCAAGTGAGTTACCCTAGTCCCATAGTAGTACTCCCTGACCCCAAGTGAGTTACCATATCCCCTTTATAAGTACTCCCTGACCCCAAGTGAGTTATCCTTGCCCCTTTATATGTACTCTCTGACAGCAAGTGAGTTACCCTAGTCCCATATAAGTACTCCCTCACCCCAAGTGAGTTATCCTAGCCCCTTTATATGTACTCTCTGACCGCAAGTAAGTTACCCTAGTCCCATAGTAGTACTCCCTGACCCCTAGTGAGTTATCCTAGGCCCTTTATATGTACTCTCTGACCACAAGTGAGTTATCCTAGCCCCTTTATATGTACTCCCAGACACCAAGTGAGTTGTTCTAGTCGCTTTATATGTACTCCCAGACCCCAAGTGAGTTACCCTGGTCCCATATAAGTACTCACAGACACCAAGTGTGTTACCCTAGCCCCTTAATAAGTACACCCTGACCCCAAGTGTGTTACCCTGGTCCAAATAAGTACTCACAGACACCAAGTCAGTTACCCTAGTCCCATAGAAGTACTCCTTGACCCAAAGTGAGTTACCCTAGTCCCATATAAGTACTCCCTGACCCCAAGTGAGTTATCCTAGCCCCTTTTGTATGTACTCTTTGACCGCAAGTGAGTTATCCTAGCCCCTTTATATTTACTCCTAGACCTCAAGTGTGTTACCCTGGTGCCTTATAAGTACTGCCTGACCCCAAGTGTGTTACCCTAGCCCCTTAATAAGTACACCCTGGTCCCATATAAGTTCTCACAGACACCAAGTGTGTTAACTTAGCACCTTAATAAGTACACCCTGGCCCCAAGTGAGTTACCCTGGTTCCATATAAATACTCACAGACACCAAGTGAGTTGCCCTAGTCCCATATAAGTACTCCTTGACCCAAAGTGAGTCACCATAGCCCCTTTATATGTACTCTCTGACCGCAAGTGAGTTATCCTAGCCCCTTTATATGTACTCTTCACCCCCCAAGTGAGTTACCCTAGTCCCTTATAACTACTCCCAGACACCAAGTGAGTTACCCTAGTACGATAGAAGTGCTCCCTGACCCCAAGTGAATTACCCTAGCCCCTATATAAGTACTCCCTGACCCCAAGTGAATTATCCTTGCCCCTTTATTTGTACTCTCTGACCGCAAGTGAGTTACCCTAGTCACATAGAGGTACTCCCTGACCCCAAGTGAGTTATCGTGGCCCCTTTATAAGTACTCTCTGACCGCAAGTGAGTTATCCTAGCCCCTTTATATGTACTCTCTGACAGCAAGTGAGTTACCCTAGTCCCATATAAGTACTCCCTGACTCCAAGTGAGTTACCGTAGTCCCTTATAAGTACTCCCTGACCCCAAGTGAGTTACCATAGCCCCTTGATAAGTTCTCCCTGACTGCAAGTGAGTTATCCTAGCCCCTTTTGTATTTACTCTCTGACCGCAAGTGAGTTACCCTAGTCCCATATAGTACTCCCTGACCCCAAGTGAGTTACCATATCACCTTTATTAGTACTCCCTGACCCCATGTGAGTTATCCTAGCCCCTTTATATGTACTCTCTGACAGCAAGTGAGTTATTCTAGCCCCTTATAAGTACTCCCTGACACCAAGTGAGTTACCCTAGCCCCTTGATAAGTACTCCCTGCCTGCAAGTGAGTTACCCTAGTCCCTTATAAGTACTCCCTGACCCCAAGTGAGTTACCCTAGCCCCTTGATAAGTACTCCCTGACTGCAAGTGAGTTATCCTAGCCCCTTATAAGTACTCCCTGACACCAAGTGAGTTACCCTAGCCCCTTGATAAGTACTCCCTGACTGCAAGTGAGTTATCCTAGCCCCTTATAAGTACTCCCTGACACCAAGTGAGTTACCCTAGTACCATAGAATTACTCCCTGACCACAAGTGAATTACCATAGCCCCTTGATAAGTACTCCCTGACTGCAAGTGAGTTATCCTAGCCCCTTATAAGTACTCCCTGACCCCAAGTGAGTTATCCTAGGCCCTTTATATGTACTCTCTCACCATAAGTGAGTTATCCTAACCCCTTTATATGTACTCCTAGACACCAAGTGAGTCATCCTAGTCGCTTTATATGTACTCCCAGACCCAAAGTGAGTTACCCTAGTCCCTTATAAGTACTCCCTGATCCCAAGTGAGTTACCCTAGTTCTTTAATAAGTACACCCTGGCCCCAAGTGTGTTACCCTGGTCCCATATAATTACTCACAGACACCAAGTGTGTTATCCTAGCCCCTTTTGTATTTACTCTCTGACCGCAAATGAGTTACCCTAGTCCCATAAAGTACTCCCTGACCCCAACTGAGTTACCATATCACCTTAATAAGTACACCCTGGCCCCAAGTGAGTTACCCTGGTTCCATATAAATACTCACAGACACCAAGTGAGTTACCCTAGTCCCATATAAGTACTCCTTGACCCAAAGTGAGTCACCATAGCCCCTTTATATGTACTCTCTGACCGCAAGTGAGTTATCCTAGCCCCTTTATATGTACTCTTCACCCCCCAAGTGAGTTACCCTAGTCCCTTATAACTACTCCCAGCCACCAAGTGAGTTACCCTAGTACGATAGAAGTGCTCCCTGACCCCAAGTGAATTACCCTAGCCCCTATATAAGTACTCCCTGACCCCAAGTGAATTATCCTTGCCCCTTTATTTGTACCCTCTGACCGCAAGTGAGTTACCCTAGTCACATAGAGGTACTCCCTGACCCCAAGTGAGTTATCGTGGCCCCTTTATAAGTACTCTCTGACCGCAAGTGAGTTATCCTAGCCCCTTTATATGTACTCTCTGACAGCAAGTGAGTTACCCTAGTCCCATATAAGTACTCCCTGACTCCAAGTGAGTTACCGTAGTCCCTTATAAGTACTCCCTGACCCCAAGTGAGTTACCATAGCCCCTTGATAAGTTCTCCCTGACTGCAAGTGAGTTATCCTAGCCCCTTTTGTATTTACTCTCTGACCGCAAGTGAGTTACCCTAGTCCCATAAAGTACTCCCTGACCCCAAGTGAGTTACCATATCACCTTTATTAGTACTCCCTGACCCCATGTGAGTTATCCTAGCCCCTTTATATGTACTCTCTGACAGCAAGTGAGTTATTCTAGCCCCTTATAAGTACTCCCTGACACCAAATGAGTTACCCCAGCCCCTTGATAAGTACTCCCTGCCTGCAAGTGAGTTACCCTAGTCCCTTATAAGTACTCCCTGACCCCAAGTGAGTTACCCTAGCCCCTTGATAAGTACTCCCTGACTGCAAGTGAGTTATCCTAGCCCCTTATAAGTACTCCCTGACACCAAGTGAGTTACCCTAGCCCCTTGATAAGTACTCCCTGACTGCAAGTGAGTTATCCTAGACCCTTATAAGTACTCCCTGACACCAAGTGAGTTACCCTAGTACCATAGAATTACTCCCTGACCTCAAGTGAATTACCATAGCCCCTTATAAGTACTCCCTGACCCCAAGTGAGTTATCCTAGGCCCTTTATATGTACTCTCTCACCATAAGTGAGTTATCCTAACCCCTTTATATGTACTCCTAGACACCAAGTGAGTCATCCTAGTCGCTTTATATGTACTCCCAGACCCCAAGTGAGTTACCCTAGTCCCTTATAAGTACTCCCTGATCCCAAGTGAGTTACCCTAGTTCTTTAATAAGTACACCCTGGCCCCAAGTGTGTTACCCTGGTCCCATATAATTACTCACAGACACCAAGTGAGTTATCCTAGCCCCTTTTGTATTTACTCTCTGACCGCAAATGAGTTACCCTAGTCCCATAAAGTACTCCCTGACCCCAACTGAGTTACCATATCACCTTTATTAGTACTCCCTGACCCCAAGTGAGTTACCCTAGTCCCTTATAAGTACTCCCTGACACCAAGTGAGTTACCCTAGTCCCATAGAATTACTCCCTGACCACAAGTGAGTTACCATAGCCCCTTTATAAGTACTCCCTGACTCCAAGTGAGTTACCCTAGTCCCATATAAATACTCCCAGACCCCAAGTGATTTACCCTAGCCCCCATATAAGTACTTCCTGACCCCAAGTGAGTTACCCTAGTCCCATAAAAGTGCTCCCTAACCCCAAGTGAGTTACCATATCACCTTTATAAGTACTCCCTGACCCCTAGTGAGTTACCCTAGTCCCATAGAAGTACTCTCTGACAGCAAGTGAGTTATCCTAGCCCCTTTATATTTACTCCTAGACATCAAGTGTGTTACCCTGGTGCCTTATAAGTACTGCCTGACCCCAAGTGAGTTATCCTAGCCCCTTTATATGTACTCTCTGACAGCAAGTGAGATACCCTAGCCCCATATAAGTACTCCCTGACCCCAAGTGAGTTACCATATCTCCTTTATAAGTACTCCCAGACCCCAAGTGAGTTACCCTAGTCCCTTATAAGTACTCCCTGACCCCAAGTGAGTTAACTTAGCCCCTTGATAAGTACTCCCTGACCGCAAGTGAGTTACCCTAGTCCCATAGTAGTACTCCCTGACCTCAAGTGAGTTATCGTGGCCCCTTTATAAGTACTCTCTGACAGCAAGTGAGTTACCCTAGTCCCATAGAAGTACCCCTTGACCCCAAGTGAATTACCATAGCCCCTTTATAAGTACTCCCAGACCCCAAGTGAGTTACCCTAGTCCCTTATAAGTACTCCCTGACCCCAAGTGAGTTAACTTAGCCCCTTGATAAGTACTCCCTGACCGCAAGTGAGTTATCCTAGCCCCTTATAAGTACTCCCTGACCCCAAGTGAGTTACCCTAGTCCCTTATAAGTACTCCCTGACCCCAAGTGAGTTACCCTAGCCCCTTGATAAGTACTCCCTGACTGCAAGTGAGTTATCCTAGGCCCTTTATATGTACTCCCTGACACCAAGTGAGTTACCCTAGTCCCATAGAATTACTCCCTGACCACAAGTGAGTTACCATAGCCTCTTTATAAGTACTCCCTGACCCCAAGTGAGTTACCATATCTCCTTTATAAGTACTCCCAGACCCCAAGTGAGTTACCCTAGTCCCTTATAAGTACTCCCTGACCCCAAGTGAGTTAACTTAGCCCCTTGATAAGTACTCCCTGACCGCAAGTGAGTTACCCTAGTCCCATAGTAGTACTCCCTGACCTCAAGTGAGTTATCGTGGCCCCTTTATAAGTACTCTCTGACAGCAAGTGAGTTACCCTAGTCCCATAGAAGTACCCCTTGACCCCAAGTGAATTACCATAGCCCCTTTATAAGTACTCCCAGACCCCAAGTGAGTTACCCTAGTCCCTTATAAGTACTCCCTGACCCCAAGTGAGTTAACTTAGCCCCTTGATAAGTACTCCCTGACCGCAAGTGAGTTATCCTAGCCCCTTATAAGTACTCCCTGACCCCAAGTGAGTTACCCTAGTCCCTTATAAGTACTCCCTGACCCCAAGTGAGTTACCCTAGCCCCTTGATAAGTACTCCCTGACTGCAAGTGAGTTATCCTAGGCCCTTTATATGTACTCCCTGACACCAAGTGAGTTACCCTAGTCCCATAGAATTACTCCCTGACCACAAGTGAGTTACCATAGCCTCTTTATAAGTACTCCCTGACCCCAAGTGAGTTATCCTAGGCCCTTTATATGTACTCTCTCACCATAAGTGAGTTATCCTAACCCCTTTATATGTACTCCCAGACACCAAGTGTGTCATCCTAGTCGCTTTATATGTACTCCCAGACCCCAAGTGAGTTACCCTAGTCCCTTATAAGTACTCCCTGATCCCAAGTGAGTTACCCTAGTTCTTTAATAAGTACACCCTGGCCCCAAGTGTGTTACCCTGGTCCCATATAATTACTCACAGACACCAAGTGAGTTACCATATCACCTTTATAAGTACTCCCTGACCCCAAGTGAGTTATCCTAGCCCCTTTATATGTACTCTCTGACCGCAAGTGAGTTACCCTAGTCCCATGGTAGTACTCCCAGACACCAAGTGTGTCATCCTAGTCGCTTTATATGTACTCCCAGACCCCAAGTGAGTTACCCTAGTCCCTTATAAGTACTCCCTGATCCCAAGTGAGTTACCCTAGTTCTTTAATAAGTACACCCTGGCCCCAAGTGTGTTACCCTGGTCCCATATAATTACTCACAGACACCAAGTGAGTTACCCTAGTCCCATATAAGTACTCCTTGACCCAAAGTGAGTCACCATAGCCCCTTTATATGTACTCTCTGACCGCAAGTGAGTTATCCTAGCCCCTTTATATGTACTCTTCACCCCCCAAGTGAGTTACCCTAGTCCCTTATAACTACTCCCAGACACCAAGTGAGTTACCCTAGTACGATAGAAGTGCTCCCTGACCCCAAGTGAATTACCCTAGCCCCTATATAAGTACTCCCTGACCCCAAGTGAATTATCCTTGCCCCTTTATTTGTACCCTCTGACCGCAGGTGAGTTACCCTAGTCACATAGAGGTACTCCCTGACCCCAAGTGAGTTATCGTGGCCCCTTTATAAGTACTCTCTGACCGCAAGTGAGTTATCCTAGCCCCTTTATATGTACTCTCTGACAGCAAGTGAGTTACCCTAGTCCCATATAAGTACTCCCTGACTCCAAGTGAGTTACCGTAGTCCCTTATAAGTACTCCCTGACCCCAAGTGAGTTACCATAGCCCCTTGATAAGTTCTCCCTGACTGCAAGTGAGTTATCCTAGCCCCTTTTGTATTTACTCTCTGACCGCAAGTGAGTTACCCTAGTCCCATAAAGTACTCCCTGACCCCAAGTGAGTTACCATATCACCTTTATTAGTACTCCCTGACCCCATGTGAGTTATCCTAGCCCCTTTATATGTACTCTCTGACAGCAAGTGAGTTATTCTAGCCCCTTATAAGTACTCCCTGACACCAAATGAGTTACCCTAGCCCCTTGATAAGTACTCCCTGCCTGCAAGTGAGTTACCCTAGTCCCTTATAAGTACTCCCTGACCCCAAGTGAGTTACCCTAGCCCCTTGATAAGTACTCCCTGACTGCAAGTGAGTTATCCTAGCCCCTTATAAGTACTCCCTGACACCAAGTGAGTTACCCTAGCCCCTTGATAAGTACTCCCTGACTGCAAGTGAGTTATCCTAGACCCTTATAAGTACTCCCTGACACCAAGTGAGTTACCCTAGTACCATAGAATTACTCCCTGACCTCAAGTGAATTACCATAGCCCCTTGATAAGTACTCCCTGACTGCAAGTGAGTTATCCTAGCCCCTTATAAGTACTCCCTGACCCCAAGTGAGTTATCCTAGGCCCTTTATATGTACTCTCTCACCATAAGTGAGTTATCCTAACCCCTTTATATGTACTCCTAGACACCAAGTGAGTCATCCTAGTCGCTTTATATGTACTCCCAGACCCCAAGTGAGTTACCCTAGTCCCTTATAAGTACTCCCTGATCCCAAGTGAGTTACCCTAGTTCTTTAATAAGTACACCCTGGCCCCAAGTGTGTTACCCTGGTCCCATATAATTACTCACAGACACCAAGTGAGTTATCCTAGCCCCTTTTGTATTTACTCTCTGACCGCAAATGAGTTACCCTAGTCCCATAAAGTACTCCCTGACCCCAACTGAGTTACCATATCACCTTTATTAGTACTCCCTGACCCCAAGTGAGTTACCCTAGTCCCTTATAAGTACTCCCTGACACCAAGTGAGTTACCCTAGTCCCATAGAATTACTCCCTGACCACAAGTGAGTTACCATAGCCCCTTTATAAGTACTCCCTGACTCCAAGTGAGTTACCCTAGTCCCATATAAATACTCCCAGACCCCAAGTGATTTACCCTAGCCCCCATATAAGTACTTCCTGACCCCAAGTGAGTTACCCTAGTCCCATAAAAGTGCTCCCTAACCCCAAGTGAGTTACCATATCACCTTTATAAGTACTCCCTGACCCCTAGTGAGTTACCCTAGTCCCATAGAAGTACTCTCTGACAGCAAGTGAGTTATCCTAGCCCCTTTATATTTACTCCTAGACATCAAGTGTGTTACCCTGGTGCCTTATAAGTACTGCCTGACCCCAAGTGAGTTATCCTAGCCCCTTTATATGTACTCTCTGACAGCAAGTGAGATACCCTAGCCCCATATAAGTACTCCCTGACCCCAAGTGAGTTACCATATCTCCTTTATAAGTACTCCCAGACCCCAAGTGAGTTACCCTAGTCCCTTATAAGTACTCCCTGACCCCAAGTGAGTTAACTTAGCCCCTTGATAAGTACTCCCTGACCGCAAGTGAGTTACCCTAGTCCCATAGTAGTACTCCCTGACCTCAAGTGAGTTATCGTGGCCCCTTTATAAGTACTCTCTGACAGCAAGTGAGTTACCCTAGTCCCATAGAAGTACCCCTTGACCCCAAGTGAATTACCATAGCCCCTTTATAAGTACTCCCAGACCCCAAGTGAGTTACCCTAGTCCCTTATAAGTACTCCCTGACCCCAAGTGAGTTAACTTAGCCCCTTGATAAGTACTCCCTGACCGCAAGTGAGTTATCCTAGCCCCTTATAAGTACTCCCTGACCCCAAGTGAGTTACCCTAGTCCCTTATAAGTACTCCCTGACCCCAAGTGAGTTACCCTAGCCCCTTGATAAGTACTCCCTGACTGCAAGTGAGTTATCCTAGGCCCTTTATATGTACTCCCTGACACCAAGTGAGTTACCCTAGTCCCATAGAATTACTCCCTGACCACAAGTGAGTTACCATAGCCTCTTTATAAGTACTCCCTGACCCCAAGTGAGTTATCCTAGGCCCTTTATATGTACTCTCTCACCATAAGTGAGTTATCCTAACCCCTTTATATGTACTCCCAGACACCAAGTGTGTCATCCTAGTCGCTTTATATGTACTCCCAGACCCCAAGTGAGTTACCCTAGTCCCTTATAAGTACTCCCTGATCCCAAGTGAGTTACCCTAGTTCTTTAATAAGTACACCCTGGCCCCAAGTGTGTTACCCTGGTCCCATATAATTACTCACAGACACCAAGTGAGTTACCATATCACCTTTATAAGTACTCCCTGACCCCAAGTGAGTTATCCTAGCCCCTTTATATGTACTCTCTGACCGCAAGTGAGTTACCCTAGTCCCATGGTAGTACTCCCAGACACCAAGTGTGTCATCCTAGTCGCTTTATATGTACTCCCAGACCCCAAGTGAGTTACCCTAGTCCCTTATAAGTACTCCCTGATCCCAAGTGAGTTACCCTAGTTCTTTAATAAGTACACCCTGGCCCCAAGTGTGTTACCCTGGTCCCATATAATTACTCACAGACACCAAGTGAGTTACCCTAGTCCCATATAAGTACTCCTTGACCCAAAGTGAGTCACCATAGCCCCTTTATATGTACTCTCTGACCGCAAGTGAGTTATCCTAGCCCCTTTATATGTACTCTTCACCCCCCAAGTGAGTTACCCTAGTCCCTTATAACTACTCCCAGACACCAAGTGAGTTACCCTAGTACGATAGAAGTGCTCCCTGACCCCAAGTGAATTACCCTAGCCCCTATATAAGTACTCCCTGACCCCAAGTGAATTATCCTTGCCCCTTTATTTGTACCCTCTGACCGCAAGTGAGTTACCCTAGTCACATAGAGGTACTCCCTGACCCCAAGTGAGTTATCGTGGCCCCTTTATAAGTACTCTCTGACCGCAAGTGAGTTATCCTAGCCCCTTTATATGTACTCTCTGACAGCAAGTGAGTTACCCTAGTCCCATATAAGTACTCCCTGACTCCAAGTGAGTTACCGTAGTCCCTTATAAGTACTCCCTGACCCCAAGTGAGTTACCATAGCCCCTTGATAAGTTCTCCCTGACTGCAAGTGAGTTATCCTAGCCCCTTTTGTATTTACTCTCTGACCGCAAGTGAGTTACCCTAGTCCCATAAAGTACTCCCTGACCCCAAGTGAGTTACCATATCACCTTTATTAGTACTCCCTGACCCCATGTGAGTTATCCTAGCCCCTTTATATGTACTCTCTGACAGCAAGTGAGTTATTCTAGCCCCTTATAAGTACTCCCTGACACCAAATGAGTTACCCTAGCCCCTTGATAAGTACTCCCTGCCTGCAAGTGAGTTACCCTAGTCCCTTATAAGTACTCCCTGACCCCAAGTGAGTTACCCTAGCCCCTTGATAAGTACTCCCTGACTGCAAGTGAGTTATCCTAGCCCCTTATAAGTACTCCCTGACACCAAGTGAGTTACCCTAGCCCCTTGATAAGTACTCCCTGACTGCAAGTGAGTTATCCTAGACCCTTATAAGTACTCCCTGACACCAAGTGAGTTACCCTAGTACCATAGAATTACTCCCTGACCTCAAGTGAATTACCATAGCCCCTTGATAAGTACTCCCTGACTGCAAGTGAGTTATCCTAGCCCCTTATAAGTACTCCCTGACCCCAAGTGAGTTATCCTAGGCCCTTTATATGTACTCTCTCACCATAAGTGAGTTATCCTAACCCCTTTATATGTACTCCTAGACACCAAGTGAGTCATCCTAGTCGCTTTATATGTACTCCCAGACCCCAAGTGAGTTACCCTAGTCCCTTATAAGTACTCCCTGATCCCAAGTGAGTTACCCTAGTTCTTTAATAAGTACACCCTGGCCCCAAGTGTGTTACCCTGGTCCCATATAATTACTCACAGACACCAAGTGAGTTATCCTAGCCCCTTTTGTATTTACTCTCTGACCGCAAATGAGTTACCCTAGTCCCATAAAGTACTCCCTGACCCCAACTGAGTTACCATATCACCTTTATTAGTACTCCCTGACCCCAAGTGAGTTACCCTAGTCCCTTATAAGTACTCCCTGACACCAAGTGAGTTACCCTAGTCCCATAGAATTACTCCCTGACCACAAGTGAGTTACCATAGCCCCTTTATAAGTACTCCCTGACTCCAAGTGAGTTACCCTAGTCCCATATAAATACTCCCAGACCCCAAGTGATTTACCCTAGCCCCCATATAAGTACTTCCTGACCCCAAGTGAGTTACCCTAGTCCCATAAAAGTGCTCCCTAACCCCAAGTGAGTTACCATATCACCTATATAAGTACTCCCTGACCCCTAGTGAGTTACCCTAGTCCCATAGAAGTACTCTCTGACAGCAAGTGAGTTATCCTAGCCCCTTTATATTTACTCCTAGACATCAAGTGTGTTACCCTGGTGCCTTATAAGTACTGCCTGACCCCAAGTGAGTTATCCTAGCCCCTTTATATGTACTCTCTGACAGCAAGTGAGATACCCTAGCCCCATATAAGTACTCCCTGACCCCAAGTGAGTTACCATATCTCCTTTATAAGTACTCCCAGACCCCAAGTGAGTTACCCTAGTCCCTTATAAGTACTCCCTGACCCCAAGTGAGTTAACTTAGCCCCTTGATAAGTACTCCCTGACCGCAAGTGAGTTACCCTAGTCCCATAGTAGTACTCCCTGACCTCAAGTGAGTTATCGTGGCCCCTTTATAAGTACTCTCTGACAGCAAGTGAGTTACCCTAGTCCCATAGAAGTACCCCTTGACCCCAAGTGAATTACCATAGCCCCTTTATAAGTACTCCCAGACCCCAAGTGAGTTACCCTAGTCCCTTATAAGTACTCCCTGACCCCAAGTGAGTTAACTTAGCCCCTTGATAAGTACTCCCTGACCGCAAGTGAGTTATCCTAGCCCCTTATAAGTACTCCCTGACCCCAAGTGAGTTACCCTAGTCCCTTATAAGTACTCCCTGACCCCAAGTAAGTTACCCTAGCCCCTTGATAAGTACTCCCTGACTGCAAGTGAGTTATCCTAGGCCCTTTATATGTACTCCCTGACACCAAGTGAGTTACCCTAGTCCCATAGAATTACTCCCTGACCACAAGTGAGTTACCATAGCCTCTTTATAAGTACTCCCTGACCCCAAGTGAGTTATCCTAGGCCCTTTATATGTACTCTCTCACCATAAGTGAGTAATCCTAACCCCTTTATATGTACTCCCAGACACCAAGTGTGTCATCCTAGTCGCTTTATATGTACTCCCAGACCCCAAGTGAGTTACCCTAGTCCCTTATAAGTACTCCCTGATCCCAAGTGAGTTACCCTAGTTCTTTAATAAGTACACCCTGGCCCCAAGTGTGTTACCCTGGTCCCATATAATTACTCACAGACACCAAGTGAGTTACCATATCACCTTTATAAGTACTCCCTGACCCCAAGTGAGTTATCCTAGCCCCTTTATATGTACGCTCTGACCGCAAGTGAGTTACCCTAGTCCCATGGTAGTACTCCCAGACACCAAGTGTGTCATCCTAGTCGCTTTATATGTACTCCCAGACCCCAAGTGAGTTACCCTAGTCCCTTATAAGTACTCCCTGACACCAAGTGAGTTACCCTAGTCCCATAGAATTACTCCCTGACCACAAGTGAGTTACCATAGCCCCTTTATAAGTACTCCCTGACTCCAAGTGAGTTACCCTAGTCCCATATAAATACTCCCAGACCCCAAGTGATTTACCCTAGCCCCCATATAAGTACTTCCTGACCCCAAGTGAGTTACCCTAGTCCCATAAAAGTGCTCCCTAACCCCAAGTGAGTTACCATATCACCTTTATAAGTACTCCCTGACCCCTAGTGAGTTACCCTAGTCCCATAGAAGTACTCTCTGACAGCAAGTGAGTTATCCTAGCCCCTTTATATTTACTCCTAGACATCAAGTGTGTTACCCTGGTGCCTTATAAGTACTGCCTGACCCCAAGTGAGTTATCCTAGCCCCTTTATATGTACTCTCTGACAGCAAGTGAGATACCCTAGCCCCATATAAGTACTCCCTGACCCCAAGTGAGTTACCATATCTCCTTTATAAGTACTCCCAGACCCCAAGTGAGTTACCCTAGTCCCTTATAAGTACTCCCTGACCCCAAGTGAGTTAACTTAGCCCCTTGATAAGTACTCCCTGACCGCAAGTGAGTTACCCTAGTCCCATAGTAGTACTCCCTGACCTCAAGTGAGTTATCGTGGCCCCTTTATAAGTACTCTCTGACAGCAAGTGAGTTACCCTAGTCCCATAGAAGTACCCCTTGACCCCAAGTGAATTACCATAGCCCCTTTATAAGTACTCCCAGACCCCAAGTGAGTTACCCTAGTCCCTTATAAGTACTCCCTGACCCCAAGTGAGTTAACTTAGCCCCTTGATAAGTACTCCCTGACCGCAAGTGAGTTATCCTAGCCCCTTATAAGTACTCCCTGACCCCAAGTGAGTTACCCTAGTCCCTTATAAGTACTCCCTGACCCCAAGTGAGTTACCCTAGCCCCTTGATAAGTACTCCCTGACTGCAAGTGAGTTATCCTAGGCCCTTTATATGTACTCCCTGACACCAAGTGAGTTACCCTAGTCCCATAGAATTACTCCCTGACCACAAGTGAGTTACCATAGCCTCTTTATAAGTACTCCCTGACCCCAAGTGAGTTATCCTAGGCCCTTTATATGTACTCTCTCACCATAAGTGAGTTATCCTAACCCCTTTATATGTACTCCCAGACACCAAGTGTGTCATCCTAGTCGCTTTATATGTACTCCCAGACCCCAAGTGAGTTACCCTAGTCCCATAAAAGTGCTCCCTAACCCCAAGTGAGTTACCATATCACCTATATAAGTACTCCCTGACCCCTAGTGAGTTACCCTAGTCCCATAGAAGTACTCTCTGACAGCAAGTGAGTTATCCTAGCCCCTTTATATTTACTCCTAGACATCAAGTGTGTTACCCTGGTGCCTTATAAGTACTGCCTGACCCCAAGTGAGTTATCCTAGCCCCTTTATATGTACTCTCTGACAGCAAGTGAGATACCCTAGCCCCATATAAGTACTCCCTGACCCCAAGTGAGTTACCATATCTCCTTTATAAGTACTCCCAGACCCCAAGTGAGTTACCCTAGTCCCTTATAAGTACTCCCTGACCCCAAGTGAGTTAACTTAGCCCCTTGATAAGTACTCCCTGACCGCAAGTGAGTTACCCTAGTCCCATAGTAGTACTCCCTGACCTCAAGTGAGTTATCGTGGCCCCTTTATAAGTACTCTCTGACAGCAAGTGAGTTACCCTAGTCCCATAGAAGTACCCCTTGACCCCAAGTGAATTACCATAGCCCCTTTATAAGTACTCCCAGACCCCAAGTGAGTTACCCTAGTCCCTTATAAGTACTCCCTGACCCCAAGTGAGTTAACTTAGCCCCTTGATAAGTACTCCCTGACCGCAAGTGAGTTATCCTAGCCCCTTATAAGTACTCCCTGACCCCAAGTGAGTTACCCTAGTCCCTTATAAGTACTCCCTGACCCCAAGTAAGTTACCCTAGCCCCTTGATAAGTACTCCCTGACTGCAAGTGAGTTATCCTAGGCCCTTTATATGTACTCCCTGACACCAAGTGAGTTACCCTAGTCCCATAGAATTACTCCCTGACCACAAGTGAGTTACCATAGCCTCTTTATAAGTACTCCCTGACCCCAAGTGAGTTATCCTAGGCCCTTTATATGTACTCTCTCACCATAAGTGAGTAATCCTAACCCCTTTATATGTACTCCCAGACACCAAGTGTGTCATCCTAGTCGCTTTATATGTACTCCCAGACCCCAAGTGAGTTACCCTAGTCCCTTATAAGTACTCCCTGATCCCAAGTGAGTTACCCTAGTTCTTTAATAAGTACACCCTGGCCCCAAGTGTGTTACCCTGGTCCCATATAATTACTCACAGACACCAAGTGAGTTACCATATCACCTTTATAAGTACTCCCTGACCCCAAGTGAGTTATCCTAGCCCCTTTATATGTACGCTCTGACCGCAAGTGAGTTACCCTAGTCCCATGGTAGTACTCCCAGACACCAAGTGTGTCATCCTAGTCGCTTTATATGTACTCCCAGACCCCAAGTGAGTTACCCTAGTCCCTTATAAGTACTCCCTGACACCAAGTGAGTTACCCTAGTCCCATAGAATTACTCCCTGACCACAAGTGAGTTACCATAGCCCCTTTATAAGTACTCCCTGACTCCAAGTGAGTTACCCTAGTCCCATATAAATACTCCCAGACCCCAAGTGATTTACCCTAGCCCCCATATAAGTACTTCCTGACCCCAAGTGAGTTACCCTAGTCCCATAAAAGTGCTCCCTAACCCCAAGTGAGTTACCATATCACCTTTATAAGTACTCCCTGACCCCTAGTGAGTTACCCTAGTCCCATAGAAGTACTCTCTGACAGCAAGTGAGTTATCCTAGCCCCTTTATATTTACTCCTAGACATCAAGTGTGTTACCCTGGTGCCTTATAAGTACTGCCTGACCCCAAGTGAGTTATCCTAGCCCCTTTATATGTACTCTCTGACAGCAAGTGAGATACCCTAGCCCCATATAAGTACTCCCTGACCCCAAGTGAGTTACCATATCTCCTTTATAAGTACTCCCAGACCCCAAGTGAGTTACCCTAGTCCCTTATAAGTACTCCCTGACCCCAAGTGAGTTAACTTAGCCCCTTGATAAGTACTCCCTGACCGCAAGTGAGTTACCCTAGTCCCATAGTAGTACTCCCTGACCTCAAGTGAGTTATCGTGGCCCCTTTATAAGTACTCTCTGACAGCAAGTGAGTTACCCTAGTCCCATAGAAGTACCCCTTGACCCCAAGTGAATTACCATAGCCCCTTTATAAGTACTCCCAGACCCCAAGTGAGTTACCCTAGTCCCTTATAAGTACTCCCTGACCCCAAGTGAGTTAACTTAGCCCCTTGATAAGTACTCCCTGACCGCAAGTGAGTTATCCTAGCCCCTTATAAGTACTCCCTGACCCCAAGTGAGTTACCCTAGTCCCTTATAAGTACTCCCTGACCCCAAGTGAGTTACCCTAGCCCCTTGATAAGTACTCCCTGACTGCAAGTGAGTTATCCTAGGCCCTTTATATGTACTCCCTGACACCAAGTGAGTTACCCTAGTCCCATAGAATTACTCCCTGACCACAAGTGAGTTACCATAGCCTCTTTATAAGTACTCCCTGACCCCAAGTGAGTTATCCTAGGCCCTTTATATGTACTCTCTCACCATAAGTGAGTTATCCTAACCCCTTTATATGTACTCCCAGACACCAAGTGTGTCATCCTAGTCGCTTTATATGTACTCCCAGACCCCAAGTGAGTTACCCTAGTCCCTTATAAGTACTCCCTGATCCCAAGTGAGTTACCCTAGTTCTTTAATAAGTACACCCTGGCCCCAAGTGTGTTACCCTGGTCCCATATAATTACTCACAGACACCAAGTGAGTTACCATATCACCTTTATAAGTACTCCCTGACCCCAAGTGAGTTATCCTAGCCCCTTTATATGTACTCTCTGACCGCAAGTGAGTTACCCTAGTCCCATGGTAGTACTCCCAGACACCAAGTGTGTCATCCTAGTCGCTTTATATGTACTCCCAGACCCCAAGTGAGTTACCCTAGTCCCTTATAAGTACTCCCTGATCCCAAGTGAGTTACCCTAGTTCTTTAATAAGTACACCCTGGCCCCAAGTGTGTTACCCTGGTCCCATATAATTACTCACAGACACCAAGTGAGTTACCCTAGTCCCATATAAGTACTCCTTGACCCAAAGTGAGTCACCATAGCCCCTTTATATGTACTCTCTGACCGCAAGTGAGTTATCCTAGCCCCTTTATATGTACTCTTCACCCCCCAAGTGAGTTACCCTAGTCCCTTATAACTACTCCCAGACACCAAGTGAGTTACCCTAGTACGATAGAAGTGCTCCCTGACCCCAAGTGAATTACCCTAGCCCCTATATAAGTACTCCCTGACCCCAAGTGAATTATCCTTGCCCCTTTATTTGTACCCTCTGACCGCAAGTGAGTTACCCTAGTCACATAGAGGTACTCCCTGACCCCAAGTTAGTTATCGTGGCCCCTTTATAAGTACTCTCTGACCGCAAGTGAGTTATCCTAGCCCCTTTATATGTACTCTCTGACAGCAAGTGAGTTACCCTAGTCCCATATAAGTACTCCCTGACTCCAAGTGAGTTACCGTAGTCCCTTATAAGTACTCCCTGACCCCAAGTGAGTTACCATAGCCCCTTGATAAGTTCTCCCTGACTGCAAGTGAGTTATCCTAGCCCCTTTTGTATTTACTCTCTGACCGCAAGTGAGTTACCCTAGTCCCATAAAGTACTCCCTGACCCCAAGTGAGTTACCATATCACCTTTATTAGTACTCCCTGACCCCATGTGAGTTATCCTAGCCCCTTTATATGTACTCTCTGACAGCAAGTGAGTTATTCTAGCCCCTTATAAGTACTCCCTGACACCAAATGAGTTACCCTAGCCCCTTGATAAGTACTCCCTGCCTGCAAGTGAGTTACCCTAGTCCCTTATAAGTACTCCCTGACCCCAAGTGAGTTACCCTAGCCCCTTGATAAGTACTCCCTGACTGCAAGTGAGTTATCCTAGCCCCTTATAAGTACTCCCTGACACCAAGTGAGTTACCCTAGCCCCTTGATAAGTACTCCCTGACTGCAAGTGAGTTATCCTAGACCCTTATAAGTACTCCCTGACACCAAGTGAGTTACCCTAGTACCATAGAATTACTCCCTGACCTCAAGTGAATTACCATAGCCCCTTGATAAGTACTCCCTGACTGCAAGTGAGTTATCCTAGCCCCTTATAAGTACTCCCTGACCCCAAGTGAGTTATCCTAGGCCCTTTATATGTACTCTCTCACCATAAGTGAGTTATCCTAACCCCTTTATATGTACTCCTAGACACCAAGTGAGTCATCCTAGTCGCTTTATATGTACTCCCAGACCCCAAGTGAGTTACCCTAGTCCCTTATAAGTACTCCCTGATCCCAAGTGAGTTACCCTAGTTCTTTAATAAGTACACCCTGGCCCCAAGTGTGTTACCCTGGTCCCATATAATTACTCACAGACACCAAGTGAGTTATCCTAGCCCCTTTTGTATTTACTCTCTGACCGCAAATGAGTTACCCTAGTCCCATAAAGTACTCCCTGACCCCAACTGAGTTACCATATCACCTTTATTAGTACTCCCTGACCCCAAGTGAGTTACCCTAGTCCCTTATAAGTACTCCCTGACACCAAGTGAGTTACCCTAGTCCCATAGAATTACTCCCTGACCACAAGTGAGTTACCATAGCCCCTTTATAAGTACTCCCTGACTCCAAGTGAGTTACCCTAGTCCCATATAAATACTCCCAGACCCCAAGTGATTTACCCTAGCCCCCATATAAGTACTTCCTGACCCCAAGTGAGTTACCCTAGTCCCATAAAAGTGCTCCCTAACGCCAAGTGAGTTACCATATCACCTATATAAGTACTCCCTGACCCCTAGTGAGTTACCCTAGTCCCATAGAAGTACTCTCTGACAGCAAGTGAGTTATCCTAGCCCCTTTATATTTACTCCTAGACATCAAGTGTGTTACCCTGGTGCCTTATAAGTACTGCCTGACCCCAAGTGAGTTATCCTAGCCCCTTTATATGTACTCTCTGACAGTAAGTGAGATACCCTAGCCCCATATAAGTACTCCCTGACCCCAAGTGAGTTACCATATCTCCTTTATAAGTACTCCCAGACCCCAAGTGAGTTACCCTAGTCCCTTATAAGTACTCCCTGACCCCAAGTGAGTTAACTTAGCCCCTTGATAAGTACTCCCTGACCGCAAGTGAGTTACCCTAGTCCCATAGTAGTACTCCCTGACCTCAAGTGAGTTATCGTGGCCCCTTTATAAGTACTCTCTGACAGCAAGTGAGTTACCCTAGTCCCATAGAAGTACCCCTTGACCCCAAGTGAATTACCATAGCCCCTTTATAAGTACTCCCAGACCCCAAGTGAGTTACCCTAGTCCCTTATAAGTACTCCCTGACCCCAAGTGAGTTAACTTAGCCCCTTGATAAGTACTCCCTGACCGCAAGTGAGTTATCCTAGCCCCTTATAAGTACTCCCTGACCCCAAGTGAGTTACCCTAGTCCCTTATAAGTACTCCCTGACCCCAAGTGAGTTACCCTAGCCCCTTGATAAGTACTCCCTGACTGCAAGTGAGTTATCCTAACCCCTTTATATGTACTCCCAGACACCAAGTGTGTCATCCTAGTCGCTTTATATGTACTCCCAGACCCCAAGTGAGTTACCCTAGTCCCTTATAAGTACTCCCTGATCCCAAGTGAGTTACCCTAGTTCTTTAATAAGTACACCCTGGCCCCAAGTGTGTTACCCTGGTCCCATATAATTACTCACAGACACCAAGTGAGTTACCATATCACCTTTATAAGTACTCCCTGACCCCAAGTGAGTTATCCTAGCCCCTTTATATGTACTCTCTGACCGCAAGTGAGTTACCCTAGTCCCATGGTAGTACTCCCAGACACCAAGTGTGTCATCCTAGTCGCTTTATATGTACTCCCAGACCCCAAGTGAGTTACCCTAGTCCCTTATAAGTACTCCCTGATCCCAAGTGAGTTACCCTAGTTCTTTAATAAGTACACCCTGGCCCCAAGTGTGTTACCCTGGTCCCATATAATTACTCACAGACACCAAGTGAGTTACCATATCACCTTTATAAGTACTCCCTGACACCAAGTGAGTTACCCTAGTCCCATAGAATTACTCCCTGACCACAAGTGAGTTACCATAGCCCCTTTATAAGTACTCCCTGACCCCAAGTGAGTTATCCTAGCCCCTTTTTATGTACTCTCTGACAGCAAGTGAGTTACCCTAGTCCCATATAAGTACTCCCTCACCCCAAGTGAGTTATCCTAGCCCCTTTATATGTACTCTCTGACCGCAAGTAAGTTACCCTAGTCCCATAGTAGTACTCGCTGACCCCAAGTGAGTTAACCTAACCCCTTGATAAGTACTCCCTGACCGCAAGTGTGTTATCCTAGCCCCTTATGAGTACTCCCTGACACCAAGTGAGTTACCCTAGTCCCATAGAATTACTCCCTGACCACAAGTGAGTTACCATAGCGTCTTTATAAGTACTCCCTGACCCCTAGTGAGTTATCCTAGGCCCTTTATGTGTACTCTCTGACCACAAGTGAGTTATCCTAACCCCTTTATATGTACTCCCAGACACCAAGTGAGTCATCGTATTCGCTTTATATGTACTCCCAGACCCCAAGTGAGTTACCCTCGCCCCTATATAAGTACTCCCTGAACCCAAGTGAGTTATCCTTGCCCCTTTATATGTACTCTCTGACCGCAAGTGAGTTACCCTAGTCCCATAGTAGTACTCCCTGACCCCAAGTGAGTTATCGTGGCCCCTTTATAAGTACTCTCTGACCGCAAGTGAGTTACCCTAGTCCCATATAAGTACTCCCTCACCCCAAGTAAGTTATCCTAGCCCCTTTATATGTACCCACTGCCGCAAGTGAGTTAACCTAGCCCCTTTATATGTACTCCCAGACCACAAGTGAGTTGCCCTAGCCCCTTAATAAGTACACCCTGTC
Source organism: Prorops nasuta (assembly GCF_024137725.1). Classification (NCBI taxonomy): domain Eukaryota; kingdom Metazoa; phylum Arthropoda; class Insecta; order Hymenoptera; family Bethylidae; genus Prorops; species Prorops nasuta. The sequence goes on along the minus strand of NW_027116825.1, from coordinate 3,007,427 downwards.
CCCATGTGAGTTACCCTGTTCCCTTATAAGTACTCACAGACACCAAGTGTGTTACCCTAGCCCCTTAATAAGTACACCCTGGCCCCAAGTGAGTTACCCTGGTTCCATATAAGTACTCGCAGACACCAAGTGAGTTACCCTGGTCCCATATAAGTACTCCTTGACACAAAGTGAGTCACCATAGCCCCTTTATATGTACTCTCTCACCATAAGTGAGTTATCCTAACCCCTTTATATGTACTCCCAGACACCAATTGAGTCATCCTAGTCGCTTTATATGTACTCCCAGATCGCAAGTGAGTTACCCTAGTCCCTTATAAGTACTCCCTGATCCCAAATGAGTTACCCTAGTTCTTTAATAAGTACACCCTGGCCCCAAGTGTGTTACCCTGGTCCCATATAATTACTCACAGACACCAAGTGAGTTACCATATCGCCTTTATAAGTACTCCCTGACCCCAAGTGAGTTATCCCAGCCCCTTTATATGTACTCTCTGACCGCAAGTGAGTTACCCTAGTCCCATAGTAGTACTCCCTGACCCCAAGTGAGTTATCGTGGCCCCTTTATAAGTACTCTCTGACCGCAAGTGAGTTACCCTAGTCCCATATAAGTACTCCCTCACCCCAAGTAAGTTATCCTAGCCCCTTTATATGTACCCACTGCCGCAAGTGAGTTAACCTAGCCCCTTTATATGTACTCCCAGACCACAAGTGAGTTGCCCTAGCCCCTTAATAAGTACACCCTGTCCCCATGTGAGTTACCCTGTTCCCTTATAAGTACTCACAGACACCAAGTGTGTTACCCTAGCCCCTTAATAAGTACACCCTGGCCCCAAGTGAGTTACCCTGGTTCCATATAAGTACTCGCAGACACCAAGTGAGTTACCCTGGTCCCATATAAGTACTCCTTGACACAAAGTGAGTCACCATAGCCCCTTTATATGTACTCTCTCACCATAAGTGAGTTATCCTAACCCCTTTATATGTACTCCCAGACACCAATTGAGTCATCCTAGTCGCTTTATATGTACTCCCAGATCGCAAGTGAGTTACCCTAGTCCCTTATAAGTACTCCCTGATCCCAAATGAGTTACCCTAGTTCTTTAATAAGTACACCCTGGCCCCAAGTGTGTTACCCTGGTCCCATATAATTACTCACAGACACCAAGTGAGTTACCATATCACCTTTATAAGTACTCCCTGACCCCAAGTGAGTTATCCCAGCCCCTTTATATGTACTCTCTGACCGCAAGTGAGTTACCCTAGTCCCATAGTAGTACTCCCTGACCCCAAGTGAGTTACCATATCCCCTTTATAAGTACTCCCTGACCCCAAGTGAGTTATCCTAGCCCCTTTATGAGTACTCCCTGACTGCAAGTGAGTTATCCTAGCCCCTTATAAGTACTCCCTGACACCAAGTGAGTTACCCTAGTACCATAGAATTACTCCCTGACCACAAGTGAGTTACCATAGCCCCTTGATAAGTACTCCCTGACTGCAAGTGAGTTATCCTAGCCCCTTATAAGTACTCCCTGACCCCAAGTGAGTTATCCTAGGCCCTTTATATGTACTCTCTCACCATAAGTGATTTATCCTAACCCCTTTATATGTACTCCTAGACACCAAGTGAGTCATCCTAGTCGCTTTATATGTACTCCCAGACCCCAAGTGAGTTACCCTAGTCCCTTATAAGTACTCCCTGATCCCAAGTGAGTTACCCTAGTTCTTTAATAAGTACACCCTGGCCCCAAGTGTGTTACCCTGGTCCCATATAATTACTCATAGACACCAAGTGAGTTATCCTAGCCCCTTTTGTATCTACTCTCTGACCGCAAATGAGTTACCCTAGTCCCATAAAGTACTCCCTGACCCCAACTGAGTTACCATATCACCTTTATTAGTACTCCCTGACCCCAAGTGAGTTACCCTAGTCCCTTATAAGTACTCCCTGACACCAAGTGAGTTACCCTAGTCCCATAGAATTACTCCCTGACCACAAGTGAGTTAACATAGCCCCTTTATAAGTACTCCCTGACTCCAAGTGAGTTACCCTAGTCCCATATAAATACTCCCAGACCCCAAGTGATTTACCCTAGCCCCCATATAAGTACTTCCTGACCCCAAGTGAGTTACCCTAGTCCCATAAAAGTGCTCCCTGACCCCAAGTGAATTACCATATCACCTTTATAAGTACTCCCTGACCCCTAGTGAGTTACCCTAGTCCCATAGAAGTACTCTCTGACAGCAAGTGAGTTATCCTAGCCCCTTTATATTTACTCCTAGACATCAAGTGTGTTACCCTGGTGCCTTATAAGTACTGCCTGACCCCAAGTGAGTTATCCTAGCCCCTTTATATGTACTCTCTGACCGCAAGTAAGTTACCCTAGTCCCATAGTAGTACTCCCTGACCTCAAGTGAGTTATCGTGGCCCCTTTATAAGTACTCTCTGACAGCAAGCGAGTTACCCTAGTCCCATAGAAGTACCCCTTGACCCCAAGTGAATTACCATAGCCCCTTTATAAGTACTCCCAGACCCCAAGTGAGTTATCCTAGCCCCTTATAAGTACTCCCTGACCCCAAGTGAGTTATCCTAGGCCCTTTATATGTACTGTCTCACCATAAGTGAGTTATCCTAACCCCTTTATATGTACTCCCAGACACCAATTGAGTCATCCTAGTCGCTTTATATGTACTCCCAGACCCCAAGTGAGTTACCCTAGTCCCTTATAAGTACTCCCTGATCCCAAATGAGTTACCCTAGTTCTTTAATAAGTACACCCTGTCCCCAAGTGTGTTACCCTGGTCCCATATAATTACTCACAGACACCAAGTGAGTTACCATATCACCTTTATAAGTACTCCCTGACCCCAAGTGAGTTATCCTAGCCCCTTTATATGTACTATCTGACCGCAAGTGAGTTACCCTAGTCCCATATAAGTACTCCCTCACCCCAAGTGAGTTATCCTAGCCCCTTTATATGTACTATCTGACCGCAAGTAAGTTACCCTAGTCCCATAGTAGTACTCCCTGACCCCAAGTGAGTTAACCTAGCCCCTTGATAAGTACTCCCTGACCGCAAGTGAGTTATCCTAGCCCCTTATAAGTACTCCCTGACACCAAGTGAGTTACCCTAGTACCATAGAATTAATCCCTGACCACAAGTGAGTTACCATAGCGTCTTTATAAGTACTCCCTGACCCCTAGTGAGTTATCCTAGCCCCTTTATATTTACTCCTAGACCTCAAGTGTGTTACCCTGGTGCCTTATAAGTACTGCCTGACCCCAAGTGTGTTACCCTAGCCCCTTAATAAGTACACCCTGGCCCCAAGTGAGTTACCCTGGTTCCATATAAGTACTCACAGACACCAAGTGAGTTACCCTAGTCCCATATAAGTACTCCTTGACCCAAAGTGAGTCACCATAGCCCCTTTATATGTACTCTCTGACCGCAAGTGAGTTATCCTAGCCCCTTTTTATGAACTCTTCACCCCCCAAGTGAGTTACCCTAGTCCCTATATAAGTACTCCCTGACGCCAAGTGAGTTATCCTTGCCCCTTTATATGTACTCTCTGACCGCAAGTGAGTTACCCTAGTCACATAGAGGTACTCCCTGACCCAAAGTGAGTTATCGTGACCCCTTTATAAGTACTCTCTGACCGCAAGTGAGTTATCCTAGCACCTTTATATGTACTCTCTGACAGCAAGTGAGTTACCCTAGTCCCATATAAGTACTCCCTGACCCCAAGTGAGTTACCCTAGTCCCTTATAAGTACTCCCTGACCCCAAGTGAGTTACCCTAGCCCCTTGATAAGTACTCCCTGACTGCAAGCGAGTTATCCTAGGCCCTTTATATGTACTCTCTCACCATAAGTGAGTTATCCTAACCCCTTTATATGTACTCCCAGACACCAATTGAGTCATCCTAGTCGCTTTATATGTACTCCCAGACCCCAAGTGAGTTACCCTAGTCCCTTATAAGTACTCCCTGATCCCAAGTGAGTTACCCTAGTTCTTTAATAAGTACACCCTGGCCCCAAGTGTGTTACCCTGGTCCCATATAATTACTCACAGACACCAAGTGAGTTACCATATCACCTTTATAAGTACTCCCTGACCCCAAGTGAGTTATCCTAGCCCCTTTATATGTACTCTCTGACAGCAAGTGAGTTACCCTAGTCCCATATAAGTACTCCCTCACCCCAAGTGAGTTATCCTAGCCCCTTTATATGTACTCTCTGACCGCAAGTAAGTTACCCTAGTCCCATAGTAGTACTCCCTGACCCCAAGTGAGTTAACCTAGCCCCTTGATAAGTACTCCCTGACCGCAAGTGAGTTATCCTAGCCCCTTATAAGTACTCCCTGACACCAAGTGAGTTACCCTAGTCCCATAGAATTACTCCCTGACCACAAGTGAGTTACCATAGCGTCTTTATAAGTACTCCCTGACCCCTAGTGAGTTATCCTAGGCCCTTTATAAGTACTCCCTGACTCCAAGTGAGTTACCCTGGTCCCATATAAATACTCCCAGACCCCAAGTGATTTACCCTAGCCCCCATATAAGTACTTCCTGACCCCAAGTGAGTTACCCTAGTCCCATAAAAGTGCTCCCTGACCCCAAGTGAGTTATCCTAGGCCCTTTATATGTACTCTCTCACCATAAGTGAGTTATCCTAACCCCTTTATATGTACTCCCAGACACCAAGTGTGTCATCCTAGTCGCTTTATATGTACTCCCAGACCCCAAGTGAGTTACCCTAGTCCCTTATAAGTACTCCCTGATCCCAAGTGAGTTACCCTAGTTCTTTAATAAGTACACCCTGGCCCCAAGTGTGTTACCCTGGTCCCATATAATTACTCACAGACACCAAGTGAGTTACCATATCACCTTTATAAGTACTCCCTGACCCCAAGTGAGTTATCCCAGCCCCTTTATATGTACTCTCTGACCGCAAGTGAGTTACCCTAGTCCCATAGTAGTACTCCCTGACCCCAAGTGAGTTACCATATCCCCTTTATAAGTACTCCCTGACCCCAAGTGAGTTATCCTAGCCCCTTTATGAGTACTCCCTGACTGCAAGTGAGTTATCCTAGCCCCTTATAAGTACTCCCTGACACCAAGTGAGTTACCCTAGTACCATAGAATTACTCCCTGACCACAAGTGAGTTACCATAGCCCCTTGATAAGTACTCCCTGACTGCAAGTGAGTTATCCTAGCCCCTTATAAGTACTCGCTGACCCCAAGTGAGTTATCCTAGGCCCTTTATATGTACTCTCTCACCATAAGTGATTTATCCTAACCCCTTTATATGTACTCCTAGACACCAAGTGAGTCATCCTAGTCGCTTTATATGTACTCCCAGACCCCAAGTGAGTTACCCTAGTCCCTTATAAGTACTCCCTGATCCCAAGTGAGTTACCCTAGTTCTTTAATAAGTACACCCTGGCCCCAAGTGTGTTACCCCGGTCCCATATAATTACTCATAGACACCAAGTGAGTTATCCTAGCCCCTTTTGTATTTACTCTCTGACCGCAAATGAGTTACCCTAGTCCCATAAAGTACTCCCTGACCCCAACTGAGTTACCATATCACCTTTATTAGTACTCCCTGACCCCAAGTGAGTTACCCTAGTCCCTTATAAGTACTCCCTGACACCAAGTGAGTTACCCTAGTCCCATAGAATTACTCCCTGACCACAAGTGAGTTAACATAGCCCCTTTATAAGTACTCCCTGACTCCAAGTGAGTTACCCTAGTCCCATATAAATACTCCCAGACCCCAAGTGATTTACCCTAGCCCCCATATAAGTACTTCCTGACCCCAAGTGAGTTACCCTAGTCCCATAAAAGTGCTCCCTGACCCCAAGTGAGTTACCATATCACCATTATAAGTACTCCCTGACCCCTAGTGAGTTACCCTAGTCCCATAGAAGTACTCTCTGACAGCAAGTGAGTTATCCTAGCCCCTTTATATTTACTCCTAGACATCAAGTGTGTTACCCTGGTGCCTTATAAGTACTGCCTGACCCCAAGTGAGTTATCCTAGCCCCTTTATATGTACTCTCTGACCGCAAGTAAGTTACCCTAGTCCCATAGTAGTACTCCCTGACCTCAAGTGAGTTATCGTGGCCCCTTTATAAGTACTCTCTGACAGCAAGTGAGTTACCCTAGTCCCATAGAAGTACCCCTTGACCCCAAGTGAATTACCATAGCCCCTTTATAAGTACTCCCAGACCCCAAGTGAGTTATCCTAGCCCCTTATAAGTACTCCCTGACCCCAAGTGAGTTATCCTAGGCCCTTTATATGTACTGTCTCACCATAAGTGAGTTATCCTAACCCCTTTATATGTACTCCCAGACACCAATTGAGTCATCCTAGTCGCTTTATATGTACTCCCAGACCCCAAGTGAGTTACCCTAGTCCCTTATAAGTACTCCCTGATCCCAAATGAGTTACCCTAGTTCTTTAATAAGTACACCCTGTCCCCAAGTGTGTTACCCTGGTCCCATATAATTACTCACAGACACCAAGTGAGTTACCATATCACCTTTATAAGTACTCCCTGACCCCAAGTGAGTTATCCTAGCCCCTTTATATGTACTATCTGACCGCAAGTGAGTTACCCTAGTCCCATATAAGTACTCCCTCACCCCAAGTGAGTTATCCTAGCCCCTTTATATGTACTATCTGACCGCAAGTAAGTTACCCTAGTCCCATAGTAGTACTCCCTGACCCCAAGTGAGTTAACCTAGCCCCTTGATAAGTACTCCCTGACCGCAAGTGAGTTATCCTAGCCCCTTATAAGTACTCCCTGACACCAAGTGAGTTACCCTAGTCCCATAGAATTAATCCCTGACCACAAGTGAGTTACCATAGCGTCTTTATAAGTACTCCCTGACCCCTAGTGAGTTATCCTAGCCCCTTTATATTTACTCCTAGACCTCAAGTGTGTTACCCTGGTGCCTTATAAGTACTGCCTGACCCCAAGTGTGTTACCCTAGCCCCTTAATAAGTACACCCTGGCCCCAAGTGAGTTACCCTGGTTCCATATAAGTACTCACAGACACCAAGTGAGTTACCCTAGTCCCATATAAGTACTCCTTGACCCAAAGTGAGTCACCATAGCCCCTTTATATGTACTCTCTGACCGCAAGTGAGTTATCCTAGCCCCTTTTTATGAACTCTTCACCCCCCAAGTGAGTTACCCTAGTCCCTTATAACTACTCCCAGACACCAAGTGAGTTACCCTAGTACGATAGAAGTGCTCTCTGACCCCAAGTGAGTTACCCTCGCCCCTATATAAGTACTCCCTGACGCCAAGTGAGTTATCCTTGCCCCTTTATATGTACTCTCTGACCGCAAGTGAGTTACCCTAGTCACATAGAGGTACTCCCTGACCCAAAGTGAGTTATCGTGGCCCCTTTAT